>NC_135507.1:74152019-74216349 GCF_052857255.1 Amblyomma americanum
TAGCTGCGCCCACCGTATGCCTGCAAACTTCTTAATCTCATCCGCCAACCTAACTTTCTGCGGCCCCCTGCCAATTATTATATGGTGAAATAAATTAATTGAATTTATTGTGCCGTGCAAACTCGGCTACTTCTTTCTCAGAGAGAAAGTATTGCTGGTGAAACTTAAAGCAGCAGATACTGCGGCACGATGCAAAAAAAAAAAAAATGTGACTACAACTCTTTTATGCATACGCCTAGGGGGATGGGAACAGAAACCGGCTGCTCGAAGCCTTGATTTTTTATTAGCTTGCTTGCTCTCTTATGCGCCGTTATCTCCCTGGCTGACCGGAAATAGGAGAGGAGTTGGGGCAAGCAACGTGCGCTGTATTACAAGCGAGGGCGTATGCGAACGTTCTTATAGAGACGTTTACAACATTTCGCTGCCTCTTAATTTCTGTCCCATTTTATTCTGCACACAGCTCAGTAGGCGAAACATGTTAAACCCAGCAATTCATCATGCGCAGGTCTCCAGTCTGCTACGAGTTGCGCTTGTTTCGTTCAACCCTTCCTAACAGTCCCGCATATACGGCCACGCAGTGGAACGAGGAGCGTCGTCTCAATGTGAGCAATGTAGATGCATATTTGGTCCCGGTTAATTAATTATCCCGAAAATTAAGCGCCGGCACAGTTCCCGAGACGTGAGGGCATCAGCGGTAATGAATATTCGTCTCCCTCTGCTGGTTGATTATTTTTCTTTAGATACCTACGGGCGTTTGCGTTCAGAGACGCAATCTATCGTTGCATCAACCAATTGGCTCGCTTATCAACAAATCTTTCACTGGTAGGGGTCGCCACTAACTGGTTGCGCGATCACCATTCGATATTGCTTGTACGCGTGCGCCGTGTGTATATATGTGCTCAAGGTCAAAGCTACAGGGCAGTGAGATATTTCGTCACCTGACTCGACTTTCCACATTCACCTACCCGCCTTCTCTCCCCCCACTCTCTTTCTTCCAGTAATTTGAAGGCACCTCTTCCTTTGCTCGTCGGTGCGGCGTCACGCGTAAGCCATTTGGCAACGCATCCGCATCGCGTGCTCACATGCATTACCGTATACGGGTGGACGAGGTTAAGAAGCTTCGTGCTCTCTTCTCTCGGCGTCGGACCGCGTGGTTTACTTAACGAAGGCAGCAGCGACAAATGCGCTGACTCGGCGCCAAGCCGCTAATGACTTTCGCTTTGCATCTGCTGCAGGGCGCGCTGTGTAGCCTTGCCCCTTTTCCTCCTGACCAGCGGGATGCCCCCAGCGCGTCCTCCCTGTCATGCAAATGGCGCCGATTCTCACGCGTCCGCCGCCGGCGCCGTCCTGCGCGCGACTGCGTGGGATGGAGGATGCGGCGCGATGCGCTGTACTGCTGCGCCTTGGGAGAGCGGTTAGCATAACAGCTCGTTTCGGTTGTGACGAGGAAACTAAACTATGGGCGTTGCCGTTACGAGTCTCCCGAATGTGATTAGCATACACGAGGGACTCAGTGCCACGAAGCCTCGGCTTTGCAGGCCCGAGCAAAAATTGGAAGAAACGCTTAGGCTCCGCCTTAAGGGTATGACGCGATAGCGTAATCGGTTAAGTCCCATATTTGCAGAACTGGTCATTCTCTACTTTATATTCACAGGTCCCCGGGAGCTCTCACACCGCTCCTGGCGCAGTGGTGCCGCTGTTCCCTTACAAAAACTTCTTTAGACAGTCTACAGACTGTCTATATAGACTTATGTCTATAAAGTCTATAGACTCTCTATAGACGAATTCTAGAAAACAGTCTATGGGCAATACAAATCCTATAGACGGTCTATAGACAATGTATAGGTTTATGGCCATACGCTTTCAGTAAACTTTTTTCTATAGAGAATTTATAGACTATGAATAGACAAAAGGAAATATCTGTAGGAAGACAGTAGAGTCTGTAATAAGTCTATAGACTGTCTATAGACCATTTTTATAAGGGTTAAGCGATGCGCCACTGCCCTGCGATGGCAGGTGCTCCCAGCGGTGGGCCTTGTGTGGCCCATGGTTGCTTTTTCCGGGTGGCCATAAATAATGTAACTACCATCTGCCAGGTGGGCAGTTTTCTCACTATCCGGTGGCAGGTTGTGATGACGCCGCAAAGTCGCGTGACCTAGATGTCCACCTGCCTCCTAGGTTGCTCTCTGGGCACCACCTGCCATAGCCAAGCTCGTGATTTTTTGCTCACAACGCCGACACCGACCGAAACTCACGGCAGATGCTGATTTCATACTCTAGGCTTGGATATCCTAGACTAATCTCACATATCATTGCGAAAAGGTGACACTAAGCGTCCCGCGCTGTCTAAGCCAGAAAGGAAGAAATTCACAGAAATTCTTTGTCCTTTATTCCGACCCCGGGACGAGGAGAGAGCCATTTACTGGAGGAAGCCATTTTCTAAATACTCTGAGCATGCCTACACGTAGCACAATTTTCTTTTTCGTACGCAGTATACCCTAGCGGAAAGAGCCTCCTCTTCCTGACCCCTGAAACAAGTCGTGACCGCGAATGACCCTGCCTACCAGATGACAACAGAGAGAAAACTAAAAGTAAACTAAAAGTAAACGCAGATGCGTGCGAGCGGTGTGAAGCACATAAAGGTGATAGAACAAACTGCTGGGCAATCTACTCTGTAAAATAAAAACTTGGCACTCCAAATCACAAGAGCTTGGCAAAAATCGGAACCACCTCCGAGCCAACCGTGCAGCGCACACATAGGGGAGTGCGTTCGTATATGCTGCTGGCCCCTGGACTAGACTTGCGCGTCTCGCTCTACGTGCCTTCTTCGCGCATCTGTCTTGGGGGAAGATATTCACCCGACCTCCGCCGGTGTCCTTACAGCCGCCTGGCTGGAGCGTGGAAAATCGTGCGCGTAATGTCCCCTCACATACCGCGGTCGGCTAGCGTACAGTATAGTACGGGGTACTCCCCGCGTTTCCCACCGTCGCTGCGCCGCCTTGACGCTGTGGTAGCAGCAGCTGCCACCGTGCGAGCGGAATTCTCTCGCGTGAGATGCCTGACCCCGCCGCGGTCACCTTGATCGGCCGGCGCTGATGTTGCCGTGGTGGTGATCCTTACGGCGTCTTACGTTCCGATGGTGATGCTGATGATGAATTTTTACGACGCAAGGGCAGCTTTGGCCAAAGAGCGCCATGGCGCGAGGTATAGTTTTCAGGGCACAAGGTGGGGTCAAAGACCCATTTCCCAAGCATTTCAGCCCAAAGAAGCCGAGCACAAGGCAAGGGGAAAGCTTGTACCCATTGTATCACCGGTGGGTACCCGGCGGCACTGGGGATCGAGCCCCGCACATACCGCATGCGAGGCGGATGCTCAACCACTAGGCCACCGCTGCGGTCCGCCAATGCGCAGCGACACGCAAGCTGTGCGCACTGATAGTATAAGGTTTGTCAAAAGTCGCCAAGTCATGGACTCTGATTTTGAGCACTATAGGCGGGCACCTACGGTGCCCATGAAGTACCACTGTTGTCAAGGAAGTGGGGAGATGCCTCATCGCTTTGCACATGTTTTGAGCATCGGGCGCGTCGTAAAGGCCCTACGTGAAGGCTAATAAGCAGACCCTATGCTGCCCAGGGACTTTTGATCTAACCTGCAGATAACGTGATTTATGAGTACTTTGCTCGCAGCCATACAAGGTTCCTGTCATCGGTTATCCCTAACCACGCAGCAAGTGGGAGAAACTGATGACAGCGAAGTCCCGAACGAAGTACGGGACCAGGTGCACCAAACACGAGTTACGTACGGCTTTAACGCCTTACTAATTATGTCTAACCACATTTGACGTTGATTCAGGCAGCGCTGGCAACCAGTGACCGCCCTTCTGATGCCTCTCTGACACAGAAAGACATGCATGTTCCTATCTGTCACACAAAGGTGACGAGATAGGAGCTGATTTGGATGCACGGTACATACGGAAGAAGCCAACAATCATTGAAACCAGAGGCAGCATAGTGGGTGGTAAGGTTTGTTTGTTTGTTTTTTTACAGTGGCACTGAATCATTGAAAGGGTCAGGGAGGACAGACAAGATTGGGGCACAGGACAGGGTTAATTGGAATGCATGGGAGATGCGACTTGAACTGAACGTTTAGGCTGAATATTATCATTATTATTGCTAAAGGAGGAGACTGGCTGCGTAAAATATAATTTCACGCAAAGTAGAAGAAAAGAGAATCAAAATCTGTCGTTCAGATCCGTACCCTGAACCTCCGCTGTTTGGCTTCCATGGCTGTTGGCTTTTTTGAAATGCATGCATTCCTATAGGAGAAAGATAGGGCTCATCTACAATCAGGGAGTGAGTCGTCTTTGATAAGCATACCACCGAGGCTTACAGTCTCCCTTCACGAAGCTGCAGCGACGCGAGCCCAGAGGACGCGTCCTCCGGCGGTCAACCAGCGGATGCACCCATGCGGCGATGCCAAGGCGTTGCACGCAACTTCCGCGGAGATGGCCGCTACACCATATAGCGGAGTACGCGAGGACGACCGCATTTTTCGCTCGGCGCGGCCACTTTGGCTTGCCGGCCCCGCATGCCAGTGCCCGCTTAACGCGCGCATCTCGAGGAGGGGGGAAAGCGGAGAAGACGAAGCGGCGGCCAAGGGAGATTGTGCCCCGCTTTGGCCGCCACGCTACCGCAGTGTGGCGGTGGAGGTGCGTGTCTCCCAGGAGCGTCCTTTCACCGACGCCGCTGGTCTTCACGCGGCTGGCCGCTGTTCAAAGGGAAGCCTTGATCTTCCCCATAAGCTGCTGTTTGGCGGCTGGACGTGAAGGGTAAACCTGGACATCGAACGTATCTTTGGGCCAATCGCTCCTTTGCTCTGCCTCACAAGTTGTTCTCAGTGGAGTGGGAGCTACGAACGCGTGGCGACGACTTCCACAAGCGTGCTGTTCTCGCGCGCTCGGGAGCCAACTGCAGAGACAGGTCTTGAGGCTGTCGCCTCAGACTCCTACGAGTAGCTTCCGCTGCACTGCGGACAAGTCGTGAAGTTGAGTGCATCGACGGAGACAGCGTTTTGCGGTGCTGCGGTGTAGAAGCTATAGAAGCTTGCCCACACAACTCAGTGAATTTGCGTATAAGCGGAGCTGATTATGATGATGATGATGATATATTTTATACCACGAGGACAGTTTTGGTCTAAAAACGCCATAGAGTCGAGGCATTTTTATTTACACATGGTGAGGTCAGAGAGCCATTTCGCAATCATTTCACCGCAGATAAGCCGAGCACAAGGCCACGCTACACAAGCACACGTGCACGCTATACAAGCAGACATCCTTGCTTGTGGGCATTCGGCGACGTAGGTTGCCATTCGAAAATTTAGGAATAGATGTACTATACGTCTGCACCGGCAAGACTTAGTTTTCCTACCAGTCTTTCTTCATTCCTGTTGTGTTTGATGATGATGGCGATGATCCTGGCTGACTCACCCTAGTATATCAATGAGTATGGCGTTTCGATTCGCGGCACCGAATGAGAATTTTAAACAAAGTCGTGAGGAATAGGCGTGGGGAGCGAAGAGCTGACGAGCGCCCTTTGCAGGCGAAAATAATTCCAACATTCTTCCCTGAACTGCTCAGCCCCCTAAGCTGCTGTTTGGCGGCTGGACTTGAAAAGTAAATTTGGACGTCGAACGCGTCTCACATACGCTCCCTCAATTTTTCCAAGCAAAAGTTAATCAATTAAAGTGATTGTTTTTGCTAGTGATTTATGAATTTATTGAGTCGACACGAAATCCACGGTTCTCGTTGCTAAATTTGCGAGGAAGCTTCAGTTTTAAGTTAGCGCCTTTCCTGACCACGTTTCCTATACGTACGTCGCCCCGTGTCACACCTGTTCACTCTTATTCTCGCCAACACGAGAATCTACCGTTGAGCGTTCAATAAGTGGCTGAGATGCTGCAACCTGTGGGTTTGAGAGCAGTACTGACGTTGGGCCATGGCACTTTTTTGGCGAGCTGACGTGCACAACGAGCTACTTTTCCACCTGGTAACGGCGTCCCAATGACATAATTCAAGCAAGTTGATATCACCCGCAGTACAGCAGACGGAAGAATTGGAGCACACCGCGGAATACTATAGAAAAAAGGAAGTTCGATTGGCGTAGTTATGTCAAAATGCGAATTAGGTGCGCTAGCCGTTGGTATTCCCTTCTGTTCCGGTGTCCAGATCCCGTGTTCACGGATCGCAGTTGTTCAGATAGCGATAATGGGTATATGTGGAATTGGTCATTCTCTCCATTCATAGATCCCTGAGAGTCTTCCTACAGCACTCCTGGCGCAGTGGCGCAGCGGTCAAGCGATGCACCACTGCCCTTCTGTGGTAGGTGCTGCCATCGGTGGGACTTGGGATTCGGGCGGGTGGACGGACGGACGGACGACGGATGGATGGATGGATGGATGGATGGATGGATGGACGGACGGACGGACGGACGGACGGACGGACGGACGGATGCATGCATGGATGGATGGATGGATGGATGGATGGATGGATGGATGGATGGATGGATGGATGGATGGATGGATGGATGGACGGACGGACGGACGGACGGACGGACGGACGGACGGATGCATGCATGGATGGATGGATGGATGGATGGATGGATGGATGGATGGATGGATGGATGGATGGACGGACGGACGGACGGACGGACGGACGGACGGACGGACGGACGGACGGACGGACGCACGGACGGACGCACGGACGGATGGATGGATGGATGGATGGATGGATGGATGGATGGATGGATGGATGGATGGATGGATGGATCGACGGACGCACGGACGGACGGACGGACGGACGGACGGACGGACGGACGGATGCATGCATGGGCGGATGGATGGATGGATGGATGGATGGATGGATGGATGGATGGATGGATGGATGGATGGACGGACGGACGGACGGATGGATGGATGGATGGATGGATGGACGGACGGACGGACGGACGGACGGACGGACGGACGGACGGACGGACGGATGGACACAGGTAGACAGACAATGGCGAAATGCGGGGAATGGCCACTACATGTGCTAGCGCGCTAAACGCGCGGATCAACTACAGTCGAAAAGAACAACCACTTAGTAATGGCATCTTCTGTAAGTGCGCCCTTTTTAGCTCTGTTGTCTTCTGCTTAAGTCATACCGGGCTTCATAGCCCATAGCAACTGTTCTGTTTAAATCATCGAGCGAGGGCTGTGAAAAATGCACTCCACTTTGGAACGCAGACGATATCGCGCGCTCAGAGCCAAGTGTTATGCGATATTGAAATTGCGCGCTGCGTTTTCAGCAGACGCGTTTTACGTAGACTCCATAACGACGCCCCGCTGGTGAACGACGGTCGTCTCGTTGCAGCAGTGGCGTAGCTCGTAAAGTACGGCACTTAAGACTGCAGTGCGGAGCTAACGTGGCGTAGGGTGCAGCACTTACTGCAGCTTAGCACTGCAGCGCATTTAGTAGACGGGAGTTACTTGGGAAGGAACTTATACCCTCAGTGACACTTTCTTTGTTGGCCGGAAGAAATATGGGCTTGGAAAGGCACGAAAACTCGTATATATACTTAACGAGTAACAACGCACATCTTTAAAAAAGAAAGCGAGAGCGACAATCTAAGAATATTTCTATTTGGACGGGTGCTCAAGAATGCAAACAGTTCAACAACGCAAACATCGCCAATTACTTGAGCTGCGGGCGCTGTTTTGTACGTTTTGTTGTAAACTGATTTGTCGCATACGATGAGCGTTGAAATAAGCCGTTGGTACTGCTTTGTACGCTTCAGTGACTTTCTACCTGCTGATGGCACTGTCCTGCTAAATAGGTGAAGGTATGACTTAAATTATTCACAACGTGAATAGGCGAGGTATATTAGTCGGCCTGAAAAATAGTACACAGAACACTAGTGTAATCTCCTATAAAGTTAGAAGAAAGGAGCAACAATTAAAGATAGACTGTTAGTGCAAATATTAGCTGTGGTTTAATTACTGGTTTGGTTTATGGGGGTTTAGCGTCTAAAAGCGACTCAGGCTACTGCTGAACCTACTGCTGAACCTGGTTACAGAGCGAAATCTGTGGTGTATCGGGCAATTGTCGACGCTGCTTGACGTCTGTAACGTTGAGTGCATTCCGCTCACTGGATAGGCAGCGCGCTCATCCTGCCAGATGACAGTTAAATTAATGGTTGATCGCTACAGGTTGGTCACCCAATGAACGCTATACGTGCGCTCCTCGCCGCACTCATGCATGGCGTCTAAGTCAAGCGCACGGCTCCGGCTACGGCAGCTACCCCGCACCTCCACCGAAATTTGTCGCGGAAGACAGAGCGACAAAATTCACAGACAGCAGACAGACAGAGTTCGGCAGATAGCCAGCGCGATGCACTTCGTCGTCCTTGGGATTCCAGCGCCACCTGAGAACACCAGGTGGCATTATTCCCCTCAGACTGACGTCACAACGGCAGTTTCCGTCGCATGACATCACGACATTGTCACGTGACTATTCTACTGCGCTCTACCGGTGAGTCGAAAGGTAAAAGGTCAAGTGGTGCGGCACCATGGTGGACCACATATGGTTAGGCCTATAGCCACACTTGACCTCTGGCTCACTTGAAGGTCAACCGGCAGCGCACGGAGAAATCAGCTTTACCTAGCGTAGTGAAGCTTTCGCTTCAATAAGCGAGGAAGTACAGCCCCCCTACAAAGCGTACACCCAAAGGATTCGCTTGTAAGCTGTTTAGCGGGGCTCCCGAACACGTCTAGCAGTCGTACTGCAACAGCATGAAGACCTAGAACGGGGCAATACAAACACGGCGGTCACCAACAGCTGAATGTTTTATTCACAATGAACAGTACTTACAGGCTGCAGAAAAGCGAGAACAATCAATGAACACTCCCGAAAGCTTCAAATAGACAGCAAAACGTTTCAACCGATACCAACGTGACAATTTTGCACTAGCCCCAGCTCCCGAAACAAAAACACAGGTGGAGATGGCATACTGCGCAGTGCCTTGCGAGCACAGATATCAGGAACGCAATCTCATTTTTATGTTGGTTCACCGAAGCCTTTGCCACACATGCTTCGCTGTCTCCAAGGATAGAAAATTCTTCCACCACCTTACGTGAAACTAGGTTCCAATTTCCGTATAGTACCCGCTCGCCTTTCAAGTCTAGATGGCAACCTCTGAAGTCTCCGCAAGTCCAGAGCAAGATTGGAGCGAGGTGGTTTTCCGGGAGGATCCAGGTGCTCCTTTAGTTTTCAATTCGCACATCGCCCAGTTTGCCCTTTGTATGTCTTAGCACAGGAAAGAGGAATTTCGTACACTTCCCCTTTCCTAGGGCAAAACCTAGCTGTGATTTATACACTGTTTAACCTGCTCTTACAAATTTTTTTTACGCAGTGTATAGACTGTCCATAGACTTCTGTCTGTAAAATCTATAGACTATCTATGGATAAACCCTGTAAAACAGCCTATAGGCAATACAAATCTATAGACAGTCTATAGACAATCTATAGATTTATGGCCATACACTTTTAGTAGACTTCTGTCTATAGACAGTGTATAGACTATGAATAGACAAAAAGAAATATCTATAGGGAGGCAATAGAGGCTATAAGAAGCCTATAGACTGCCTATAGACCATTTTTTGTAAGGGTGGTTAGAGATCGAAAGCTCTGCTGTATCGGGCAACTATAGACGCGTCTTGGCGTCTGTAACGTTTGGTGCGCTTGGGACAGCTGCCAGCACCGAAGCTCGTCGAAGCAACTGCGCCTTCATTCCCGTCCATTTCGCCGCCGTCTGTGGCGAGAGCAGCCTCGGTAGGCGCCTTTTCAATGGCCCGTTTGACGTCGTGCTAAGTCATGTGACCTACATTGCGATTCATCGCATATGACGTCATCTGTTCACCCGATGTTATTCTTACATTTCGCTATTTTTTTTTTTGCAAGGTAAAGCTGAAGGTCACGGCACGTGCTTAGCGGCTGTAGCTATCCGTTGCTATTGCAACATATATATCAGCTGATTAATTACAGTAAATAATCTGTCTGACTTTGGTTACTTGCACTCAACTTCCTCTATCCAATGATGCATTATATGTGGGCATTCTTATCTTTACTGCTCATTATGCTCATTACTTTACTATGATGTGCTTGGCGCATGATGGCTTTAGCTGCCTATGCGCCATAAAACGCAACACAGCAACAATTTCTATGCTATGACGTCATCATGGTTAACCACACTAACTAGCACACACCTGTATACTATCTTGGTCCAGCGATCCAGCGGAGCTAGGCCAGGGCGCTGCGCGGAGCTCGGCGCAGCGAGCACCTATTTCTAGACTCAGATCCGGTTGCCAGGGACGCCGTTGCTAACCACCGGCAACACGCAGCGAAACTTCGGTTCGGTCTAGCGTAGTAGAGCTTTCGCTCTGAAAGGCCACTTCCTGCCGCACACTGCATACGCTCCCGGTGCCGTTATCCCTATTACTTAACCGCTTGCTGACCGCTGGGCATATCCTTTTCAGCTTATCTTCAGCTGTGAAAACTACTCTCACCCCATACCTATCATCAATCTTCGAACGGTGGGACACCCGTGAACGTATGCGATGGCCGCAGTCCTTTTCTGCGAATCATCACATTTCTCTGATTTTTTTCATTCGGGTTACACCTGGTGTAGATACACCCCTGGGCAGGTTGCCCACGACTCGGTGGACAGGTGGGCAGCCTGCCACAAAGCAGGCTTCAGGCAAAACAAATACACGACGCCTAAATGCGGAGAATGGCCACTATAAGTTCCAGCGCACTAAAAGGAAACTCACAGGATGGTTACCTGCTCTGGTTGACGCAATATTCAGCTATAGAGCTATTTCAAGTGGCGGATATCGTTTATTCGTTATTAATGCGTTAATAATAATTGGTTTTGTGGAAAGGAAATGGCGCAGTATCTGTCTCATATATCGTTGGACACCTGAACCGCGCCGTAAGGGAAGGGATAAAGGAGGCAGTGAAAGAAGAAAGGAAGAGGGAGAGCGGTGGCGTAGTGGAGGGCTCCTGAATAATTGCGACCACCTGGGGATCTTTAACGTGCACTGACATCGCACAGCACACGGGCGCCTTAGCGTTTTGCCTCGGTAAAAACGCAGCCGCCGCGGTCGGGTTCGAGCCCGGCGGCTGCGTTTTTGTGGCGGTTATTTATGCGTTAATAACGAATAAAAATGCGTTATTAATGGGTTATTAATAAATTATTAATGCGTGAGCATTATTAAATTGCGAAGGTGGAAGGTGGTAAGAAGGAATATGAAGGTGGACTAACAGGCCGTCTCATATAGGAGACGGCCGCACAACGTACAGTATATAATGGTGCGTTATATTGTGTACAGTAGATGCATATGATGGGACACTATATACGAACAGTAAACGTACAGTACCGTTCTGTACTGTACGTTTACTGTGCTTACACTTCACGAATTACATTTTACACCAGTTAGCTGTACTATTCGCTTACAATACGTTTTCTACCTGCACACTTTAACACGAACACGCTGAAAGGTAAGTGAAACGAAGCAAGCTATTCTCTATGGCACTCCCTTTTAGGGGCAGAGTTTTTTCCCAATTCCCGGAGCAGATTTCGATCGCTAAATACACGGAATGCGGGCTCTAGGCAACGGAGGCATATTTCCACTACAGAGCGTAAGTAATTTGATGCATTTAAGAATGACACTTTTAAACGCAGAGCAGTAGGTTTTGAGTTTATAGCAAATAGGGGAAACTGAAACCTCGGCTAAAATCTTCGTAACTCCTAGAACTTCGCAAGTTGTGAAGATGTAATTTGTTTCCGTTGACAACCTTAAGTATTCTGTATTTTTAATGATGAAAATCCACCCCAGAACTTAGGTAGCACAACCTGCCCCACAAAGGCAGTGCGCTGGAGGACAGCTTGCTCAGTTTTTTTTTATTCCTTTCGTGTTTATATATAAAGTGTATATAACACCGTAGACTGTACACGAAAACCTTTTTAAGCGCTACTGGAACGAAGCAGCGAAGCAGTAGCGAAAGAGAGACGAACATCGTCCCGTTTGCTTTTTAAGCGACGTGTTCTCTGAGCTCTAACTGCCAAATATTCGTTGCTGGCATAATTTACAGCATACAGATAGCTTCAGGTACTTTTTATCTTACCTATTTTGGATTCTGCTGCCGAACGACCAAACATGCGACGTGGTCTTCGTGTGCGTCGTTTCGTCTCTTCTTTATCGCCCAACGCCAGCATTTCTTTCTCGTTTCGTGCCGAACGCCTCTAACTCATTCACTGCGTATATGCTCTGGAAAGGCGGGCCTTCGTGAAATACACCATTTGCAATGCCAACCACAACTTGTCTGGCCTAGCCAGACAACATTTACCGGCCCTTGAAGCGCAGGGTAACGCGCACGCATCAACCTACGCTGTCGACGTTGCCGGAAGAAAGTGCTTCGTGTATACTCTACAGAACCGTGCTGCTGTTTAAAAATTCAAGCACATCTATACTTCATAAGCTTTGTTTTCATTTTTTTGGCGTCGCCGCGACGTGTGCGCCTGTCATTTCAAAGCGCCTGCCAGGTAGCGAGACATCTGTGCGCGTTCAGGAAGGGTGACATCTCGTTTAGGTTGTGCACGCGCCTCGCAATTGTCGCTGCTGTCGCCACCCGCTCTGTATGCATACGAGCCCCTTCAAACCGTGGCCTTAGTAGTAGTTAACGTAAACACCAGGAGGACTCAACGGCTGTCTCAAGAAAAGAGCTCAGAATACGCACAGAGCTGAAAGTTCTTGAGATATGTATGAAATACAGTGTTGTTCACAGCAGAAATTCGAGTGGAGTGATTTCTGTTTTTGAAAGGGATTAGCGAATCTCGCGCGACACGAAACGCTTGCTGCAGCCCTTACAAAAATGGTCTGTAGACAGTCTCTAGACTTCTTATAGAGTCTATTGCCTTGCTACGGATATTTCTTTTTGTCCATTCCCATTCTATACACTGTCTATAGACAAAAGTCTGCTAAATGTGTACGGCCATAAATCTATAGATTGTCTATAGACTGTCTATAGGATTTGTGTTGCCTATATACTGTTCTCTAGAGTTTGTCTGTAGAGAGTCTATAAACTTTATACAGTCTATAAACGTCGCCGCGGTGGCTTCGTGGTTACGGCGCTCGACTGCTGACCCGAAAGACGCGGGTGCGATCCCGGCTGCGGCAGTCGAATTTATATGGAGGCGAAATTCTAGAGGCCCGTGTAGTGTGCGATGTCGGTGCACGTTAAAGAACCCAGGTGGTCGAAATTATTCCGGAGCCCTCCACTACGGCACCTCTCATACCCTGAGTCGCTTTGGAACGTTAAACCCCCATAAACCAAACCAAACCAAACAGTCTATAAACTAACTAAATATTGTAAGGGTGGTCTCGTCCTAACTTTTACGCAAACACGTTCTCAGCATGTATGATGTCTCGAATTATCAAGTGAAGATACTGTCTGCATCCGGATCACTATGTGGCCAGTGTCAAGAGATGTCCAACCTCTTATCAGTGATAAAAGAATAGCAGTATTCGTATAGCAACTTCACTGTTTCCTTCTCGCAAACTGTTCCCGTTTTCAAACTATTACTCATGTGACTCATTAATCCCATAGAAAAGTTGTCTATAGACAGTCTGTAGACTTTTTGTAGACTCTATTGCCTTCCTATAGATATTTCTTTTTGTCTGTTCATAGTTTGTAGACTGTTCATAGACAAAGGTCTACTGAAAGTGTATGGTCATAAATCTATAGATTGTCTATAGACTGTCTATAGGATTTGTATTGCCTATAGACTGTTCTCTAGGATTTGCCTATAGACAGCCTATAGACTTTCAAGACAAGTCTATGGACCATCCATAGATTGTGCAAATAAATTTTTGTGAGGGAAAAGCCCACGCTATGCTCTCGACGGGGCGAAAAAGGCACACACGCACCTAATCTTTCGACGTAACCGCGTCACTGGTTACGTGCATGGTTACGTTCAAAGTAACCAAACAGTTAGTCTTCATTTCTTTATTTATGTAGCGCACAGTTAAACTTAAGAAATAGAAAATAAACTTTTTTCTCTCTACGTTTTGATAAATGAATGTGAGATTCCGCCTTTCCCCTTTTGTTTTTCTCATTTTGAATGCCCCAGTAATAAGGCCTGAAGTAACGAGCCAGGATTAATTAACTAAGAGGCGTGCTCTTGGTGCATAGCCTTCAAAGCCTTTGGCCATAGATGCCTCCAAATTTCCTGCCAAGCAACTGAGAAAGCGCGTTACAATTAATTCTCATCACTGGCGCATGATACCACGCTTTCGTGCTAGGCGGCACCTGAAATGTACTCTTGGTTATCGTGCACTTACACTCCACGTCAAGAGTCTTCAGGCCATAAGGTTCGGTTTTCAGCATTGTAGTGAAGCATTCCATGCCACGCATCAAGCTGTAAACTTCTACAACGCGAGAAGAACCCTTGTCCTATAGACTTTCGCCTCAAGGGTGCTGTGTGTTCTCCACTGTGAAATGAAACTCGTAAGCCGACCGTTTGGCTCGAAGACTTTTGGTCCACACTGTGCGTCGGGAATTCACTTGAAGCTTAGTGAGCCCGAAGAAATTCCAACTTTCTACCCCCTGTCTTCTCTTAAACGAATCGGTTCCCCGTTGGCTTAATGCGGTCGATACCATCTCTCCGCGGCCTAGTTAAGCCATTAACCGCCGCCTCGAAACTTTTCTCCCGCTTGTACATACCCCCAATCCACCCCTTCGATATTCCGAAGGGCCATTCTCCGGGCCCCGCAGTGACCGTGACAGCGGCAACCCCGTTTTACAACGGCGTTACAGGGTGGAAGCTCGGCGTTTCTCTGCGAGCCGATGCCGTTCCTTTTTCCCCGTTCCTCGAGCTGTGCACACAGGCTTCGTCGTTGATGCATGCGCCGAGCGAAAGGCGGCGCGGAACGCTATGCGAGCGTAGGCAAAAAAGATGGCAGCAGGCACACGTGCTCGACAATCTTAATCGCTTTCCGCTGGCCTGAATTTGTCAAGAGGCGCACATCTCTCCCTTTCCTCACCGACTCTCTCTGTTCATCTTTCCCCGCGCTCTTAAGACCCACGAGGGACCGGCAGGCAGACGAGCGCTTTGAATTCAGCGACGTCTTTCTTCTGCTGTGCGTCGACTATATATGCGCGCCTGTCCGCGTCTGCGATGACGGCGCTGCTGTCGCATTCCGTCATGTTCGCCCTGTCGTCTGCCGTCGCTTGAGACGTGATACGGGCGAGCGACCGGCTCCCATTGCTTGAAGAAGTTTCCAGGATAGAAAAGAAAAAAAGAAACGAAAAAAAGCACAGGGACTCGAATGTGTCCCGTTGGCTTGCGAGGGCGATCGCTTTATACGTACTAATCTACTTCCGCAATAATTTGGGTCAGAGATTTGGTGCTTTGACTACGACGGAAGATTAATGCGCTTTGCGCCTGTAAAGGGTCTCGACATTGGAGCCAGTTAACATGGGATGGGTAAATGTGTTTTGCGTATGCAAAGGCTGTCTGTCTACAGCTTATTAAACGCGGAGATTGGCATTTGTAAGTGCATCTCCGAACCGAAATGTAGGCGGCACGATGTTTGTTAGCTGTTCGTGGCACTCTGCACGTCTTCCCTGTAGTCGACACGACGGCTGCCAAGTGACGCCAGTTTTCTTTTCTGATAATAAGCCCTCGAGTTGATTGATTGATTGATTTATTGATTGATTGATTGATTGATTGATTGATTGATTGATTGATTGATTGATTGATTGATTGATTGATTGATTGATTCGTTCGTTCGTTCGTTCACATTACAAAATGTCACAAAGCGAACTGCATATTTGTGTTGGACACCTGTTCGAAAACTGCAGTTTTTGGCCACTTTTATGACATTCAAACAAGTATGACAAAAGGCTTGCATTCAGGAGATATCGAAAACCGGAAGATCAGTAGTGGTGTATGGCATTTTGTTACGGCTCATCACCAAGGCTCATGCGCACGCGTTTCGGAGGAGGCTGTTACCGTGCGCTGGTATTCGAATCCTAAACTGTGCGCAGTAAACTTGTGTCGTGCACCCTACATGTCGTAATGTTATCGAGTTGCCTGGCTTCAGAGGCTGTGGGTTGTTTCTAGGGCCGGTGGTTGTACAGCGAGCTTCAAACTACCTTACACAGCAAGTGAATTGTTGCGTATGAACCCTAACAATATTGACGGCCTTGGAAAGAAGGCTAACGTGCATGATTAAGCACGTGCACCGGCGTTTTTTTTTTTGTGACTAGAAGCCTGCAGGAGGAATGAAAATATTCTATAAGTGTTCTTCTAATGAGGTGCGTGCAGGGCTGGTTACCTTTTGAGGCTTATATGTGGAATAAATACGCTTCACCCTGAAGCCTGTTTCCATATTACTTCCTCGGGAGCCACTGGTAGGCTGGGAACATGCAACTTTAATCACGACTGTTTTGGGGAAAGAAGACGGCATTCTTTGAAGCCAAGATCTACCTTTCGTAAACATATCTTAAAAAGCCTCACATCTTCCCTATTCGTGTCCCCTGCGAGCATAGCTTGGTGCTTTAGAAAAAAAAAAAACGACTCAGCAGTCCCTAGTAAAAATACAGTAAAAGTAGCAATAAAAGAATGTTGTGTAAACATTACTCATTTCCGCGTACTGACCGTCGCAGTTTTTCTTCGCCGTTATTAAGCGAGAAAGCTCATCTCTATTTTTTTTTTTTTTACACAACCATTTCGACAGTCTTCATGGAACAGCTGCTGATTTTATTGCTTTTATTTGCTTTCGTGTACGTACAGGGAGAATAGCACAATCTATGAATCAATATTACAACAGCATTTGCTTGGGGCTACATGGATCATGTTTCTGCCAAGGGAAATTCCTTTTTTAGCACCTGTCTTGTCCCGTTTATGAGTTGCGCTAAAAAAAGAAATTTCCCTTGGCAAAAAGAATCAGCATTAATAAAACTAATACCTTCCAACTTTTGTTCCTCAAAACTCTCTCTCTCTCTCTTTATTTAAAACTGCGATAGGAAATAAAAGCGCGCCATCATGAGTTTTCATTGTGAAGTGTTTGGCTCTGACGGGTTGCTGGAAGGGGTTGATGTCCTTTAAGTTTATCTTTTTGCAGTTGCTGTTGTTTTTCGCAGCTTTAGTGCGTGTTTAGCTCCGTTCCCCAGTTTCGCGTAGTCGATGTCATCCCGTCCTCCTCGCGCCTAACTTCACGAACCAGTTAGAGCTTATCACTCGCCGAACCAATCTAATAAGCGCCCGTAATTTTTGTCCCTGATTGGATTGATAATAATAATAATTGGTTTTGGGGGAAAGGAAATGGCGCAATATCTGTCTCATATATCTTTGGACACCTGAACCGCGCCATAAGGGAAGGGATAAAGGAGGGAGTGAAAGAAGAAAGGAAGAGAGAGGTGCCGTAGTGGAGGGCTCCGGAATAATTTCGACCACCTGGGGATCTTTAACGTGCGCTGACATCGCACAGCACACGGGCGCCTTAGCGTTTGCTGTGCGATGTCAGCGCACGTTAAAGATCCCCAGGTGGTCGAAATTTGCTTTCACTTTACTGTTGGTTATACGACCGCCCAGCGTGAGCGTCTCAAATTGTTAGCTACTACAAAATATCTCAGTTTCTGGGCATGTTATGAGCAATGAGACAAATTATAAATATATATCCGTATCGAAAAACACAACAGAAAGTTTTTGTCCGCTCGCAACAGATTGTAATATTTTTGGCCATTATCTTGAAGTAACAGAATAACAAAATTTTTGTATCAACAACAAAATTACGTGCATAATTGTTCGATCCATTGTTGTTACGACGAATCTAAAGGAAAATACAATACTACAGAAAATTTGTAGTTACGTAAGAAATACGAAAAATTTTGTTCTGCCTTTGGCTGTTGTTCTGTCGTTTTTGTTTCTTTGACTGCGATTAGAACATTTTTCTGCATTTTTTTGAGTGCATGACACGTACAGCAATTCCACCATTTCATTAGGTCTTATTTAAGATGATTTCTTTGCGTTGGACAGTATGCATTATATTTTTCATTCTTCTTATGTTTGTATAACGCATGCTGCCGTCAATTGCGTGCTGTTTGGAGAGTCAAGCTGTCAACGGGCAGTTTTATCTTGCAGCTTCCTGCACCTGCAAGTGTACCTCCTGGTGTAAACTTATTTGATTCGAAATATTTAAAAATTTAGAGGGCACAAATTTAGAGGACTTAAGGGTATGACGCGATAGCGTAATGGGTTAGGCTTTCCGTTCTGAGCAGTTTGATACATTTGAACACATTTTTCATTTTCTTTAATTGTTTAGTTAATTAATTGATCAATTACACACTCCACATTTTCTTAATTAGCATCAATAAGCATTGGCTTTTTTATTCTGAGCATTTTGACACCTTTGATCCCCCTTTTCCAGTTTTTCGTTTCTTTAACTAATCAATTAATTACGGTGATTTCATTAACTCATCATCGCCTATCACACACCAATCAATCATCAATCGCTATAACTACAAATTACAGGGGTATGATTATTTTTTTTACGCAGTCCCCGATTATTTCTGACACGCGGTGCCGACTGCGCCGACGGCTTTTGACTGAACGAGCTGTATACGCTGTCGCGTAATATAAATTATGTGGTAGTCGAGCGCTATTCCATAAAGAAAACTCGGATAGTATTCCTAATGTTCTTTCCGAAGAGGTCAAGGAAACGCACAAATATTCCTTTTTTATGGCTCTCTCGGAAGGAGTGAGACGAACTTTCCCGTCGCTGTAACGTAATAGCACCGCACATGTTACGAAGCTGTAGACGGGCACACTTAGCGCGCTATATTCTGTAAATTGAAAAAAAAAATAATAATTGTTTTTTTTGGGAAAGGAAATGGCGCAGTATCTGTTTCATATATCGTTGGACACCTGAACCACGCCGTAAGGGAAGGGATAAATGAGGGATTGAAAGAAGAAAGGGAAAAAAGAGGTGACGCAGTGGGTCTCCTGGATAATTCCGACCACCTGTGGAATTTTAATGTGCACTGACATCGGACAGCACACAGGTGCCTTTGCGTGTTGCCTCCATCGAAACTCTGCCGCCACGGTCGAATTCGAACCCGGGTCTTGGGATGCACGCCACTCATGAGCCAAGAAAGCCTTAATAATGCCTGAGTCCAGCGCGAAAAATGCGATCTGTGAATACACAAGTCGCATTTTCGCCCGGAACTCTGGCACTATTAAGGAGCAAGCCTTTCTTGGCTCATGAGTGGCGTGGAGGGAAGCTGTAGGCGGAAGTTGTAGACGGAAGTTGTAGACGAAATTTGTCCGCAAAAGTGTCCGCACGAAATGTCAGTAATAAGTTGTACGGCAATTAAAACAAAATGAAAAGTTGATTAAGCAACAGTTTATGAGCAACATATATCTAATGATAGTGGTGATAGTAAATAGTAAAAAATAGTGATATACATTGATAATGATAGCTACTGATAGAGTTAGGGCTACAGATAGGTAGTGGTAGTGATGGTAGTGATTGTGATAACGGTAGCTACTGATAGTGTTAGTCGGTGATAGCGATGATGATAGTAATGATGACGATGGGGGTCATGTTAGGGGTGGTGACCGTAATGATGATAATAGCGATCGTGAAAAAGGGTCGTGGGTTTGAGTACCGTGAAGGTCGTGGGTTAGAGTCCCATTAAGGTGGTGGGTTCGAGTTCCGTGAAGTTCGTGGGTTCGAGTCTCGCGAAGGTCGTTCGAACGTCACGACAGCCATGAACGTCAGCATAGTTCGGCTGCCTTGGAAACAGACGTCCGAGTAGCCATGGATGTTGTATAGTTAAGCCTACTCCCCATAACACAAAAATGAAAAAGTGAGGGAAAAAGACAGGAAAGAGAAGGGCTTTCCCATTTCCGCTCTTAAGCAGCCTTAAGTGGAATCCTATAAGTTTTACAAGCCTCATTAATGCGAAAAAATATATCGTTGGCTTATCAGAGACATTTTGTTGAATGGTTTGGTCGTGTAGTTTTTAAAAGCCTTGGTGTAAATTGTGCAATGCTTGTTTTATAATAGCTGTATTATGGAGAGTATTCTTTACAGTATTACAAACGGACTCGAAAGGAACTTCACTGGCGTAACAACCTACCGAAGCCAAACACTGAACTCCTCAAGGGAGCCATCTTTGGTGTGTAAGCATCGCAAAGCAGCAGTACAACACCTCCCGTTACACCGCAGTCACACCACGTCTCCCGATGTTATCCGAGCGCCTATCTCGAAAGAACGTATTTCACTCCCACGGGACAAATATATCTCTGCCTTGCGCAACACGGCCGGGAGGATCTAAAGCAGCGACTGTTTGTTTTCTCTCTTGCTGGTACGGAAGCTCATTGCGTCTCCGATATCCCAGATGTCCACTGGATATCCACTTGGGATTCGCGTCCGCGTCCTCTCTCGGCGCGCTGTCCTCGGCAGTCGGTGACCATAAAAATGCTCAGGGGACGCCTGTAGCCGATCCCTTCGAGATTACGAGCTCTTGAGTGAGAGGAATATGAAGAGGGGGGGGGGGGGGGGCGCTGTTAATCCGGCGATACGGTTGTCGCGACGCAGTGAATCTCGCTGATAAGGACGCATCTTCCTGCGTGCTATAAAAGACTTCGACACTAAATTCCGGCGTTCGTATATGGGAGGCTGCAATTGGCTATCGCCCTTGGCCAGCAGCATTATTTCGCTCCGCTGCACGCATTCGCAACGTCTACGGAGTAGTCGTGAGAGTGTATAAAGTAGTGCAGCATGAAAAAAATGAAGGTTTTATATAAGATTTTATGCAAGCAGAAGTTTTTATAACCAGCACATTACTTGGCCTGAGAGGTAAGAGTGCGCAAGCATAGGGGACTCTCGTAAATTCGAACTTTTATCCGACCCGATCATTTGTTACTGCCAGTGTCAAGTGAAATAAAAATACTCTCCTAAATTAACCAGATTTCGTCATAATTAGAAAAAAATTCCGGTCCACTTAAAGCTTGCTTACTACGAGACAGTACGTGTGCATCAGCGCACAGGTATTCTGTTGCATAACAAATTTCTACGCCTCGTTTAGAGGCGGTCATACAGTGGCTGTAATTCACAATTTTAACTTACACCATTAATTTCACGAAGCAAGTGAAACTGTGCCTGCGTTACGCCAACCTTGCTGCATCGCTTTCAACGCTTTCATACGGCATGATTTGTCAGCTTTTAATGGCGAACAGTAATAAGCCATGATACCTGCAGCCAGAGTTGGTCCGCAAAGAGTCGACAGAAATCGCCGTATTCCAATCGGCGTCGTTAATCGCCAACCAATCGTGACTGCAGACTTCATAAATAAATAAACAAATTAAATAAGTAATTATAACCACCTTGGTTGTACTCGGTCACCCTGGCTTGGGAAGTCTTGCAAGAGATGCAACATTTGCGTGCTGGATATGTGTGACTAGTCTTCTCCTTTTACTTCTTGTACAATTTAGTGCGGGCCAGTAAGGGTCGACGGAAAATATCAGAAGGCCAAGCTCAGCGAAAAAAAAAATGGTGCACGCTGGATTACAAATGTTGGCGCTGGCCTCAAGCCGCCATCTTTGTAAGTAAAGGAATAGCAAAAAGATTTAAGTACAAAAGCAACAAGACAACAAAACAGAAAAACTTTCCTGTCGATTACCCCTGTTTCTTCAATCGCTTCAAGCGCTATTTACGACGGCAGTGCTGTTGGCACAGCGTCGCCAAGCACTTTTCGAATTGCCGCTCAGGGCCATTTGTATAACATTGTTGCCTCCTAGCAAGAAACGGCCGCTTTGATTCCAAGAGTGGCGGTCATGAACTGTCGCGCTTGCACAATGGCGACCACTGGTCGCAGATACATGGGCTGGCACAAATCATTCGTCTGTAAACGCGAGGAATGGCACGCCGAGGCTGAAATGCTCGGTCGCATTTCACCGTAACGGCATGTCTGCAGCTAGAGTCGACGCTTCCGCGAAGAAATCCGACATCCGACCAGTTTTACGACCGCGTAAAGTCGAAGGCCCCGCTGTACATAGGCGGCGGGACGTGGAGCCGTTAAAGGCCTCGCAATCCACGAAGCCAACTCGAGCGTCCGGTTTCGCAAGGCTCGTAGTCCGAGTTTAATCGGCCATTTTAGGATCGGCATGCTTGGAATCATCCCGCTTTCAGCGTCCAGGGTGGTTCGGGGAAATTCTGACTTCTGCTTCTGTTGTTTCTTAAGCTAGACGAATTAATGCCGCCTATATAAGCTCTGTATGTAGCTGAGTAAGGTGTAACAAACTCTTTTTACATGGGCTGATTAGACAGTCGCGTCGTTTCCCAACCGACATGCGCTTTTGTCTTGATATACCAGATACGTGTTTTGTGCAGCGAACGAAAAATATTGCGCGTTCACTTCGAGTCCTGCTGGTCGTCTTGAATTTCTGGTAGGTTTGGTGCTTGTGTAGCAGCCGAAATTTTACTCTCTTTTTCTGCATTTGGTCACACCGATCGATACCCGACAATTCTGGACAAAAGCATTTTTGAACAAGAAAGAGTTTATGAGCGCAATTTTTTTAGACATTGTAAGATTTCACTAACATTCAATATATCCGAAAATGTTCCCCCGGCAGGCTTGCATTTTTTTTGCTACTGACGTTTTTGCCACCATCCGAAACGTTCCCCATTGGTCTTCTGCGGCTGTCCTAACTGCTCGATGCGAGCGATGTAAACACTTAAAAAAAGATTTTGTTGCATATCGGAAGAATGGACCATTACCTTCAATATCCCTATGCCAGTATATTACGGTTTTCGAATTTCCAGAATTTTGTCCAAGAATGTTGGACATGCACACAATTCCATTATAGTTACATGTGTTTCGTATATGCGAAAGAAAGGTCGTGAAGAGTAGCACATTATCACAGAAGCTGTCTCATCGCTTAGCTGGGCACGTAACTTTAAGCTTACCAAAGGTATAAGGGAGTAGCTTTCGGAAATAATCGAGATAAAAGCGCTTGTTAGGAAAGAACAAAGATAACAAGAAGGATAACAGCAAGAAACAAGACGAGTGTTCAGACGGACCAAAAATGATGAACAACAAACTTCAGTCCACAGGTCTAGTTAAGTCAAGTCGACCACGCAGTGGAGAGCTTACAGAGCTCCGGCGTACCGTTGCAGCTAGAGCCTCTCGTTACGGGCGTTCCTGTCTTTATCGTTTTGCCGACCCTGGGTTAAGTGCTTTTGCCCCTTTTGCTTTTCTTTTGCCTCCAGTGTGCATCTCTCCCTTGTCATTCTACCTCCGACCAGGGCTTCAAGACGCGCGGGCGCAATCTCGGCAGAGCCTTCAGCGGAACGGCTATGGGGTTGTGAAAGGGAAGAGGTGCACGGGGGTTATGGGGCATAAATTCATGCCGTATAGCGATGTCTGGGACAGACACGCAAACATTAGACCCCGGGGGTCGCCGCCGGTTTATTACTTTCTCCTCTTGGAGGGAGGCGCATAAAGAGAATCAAGCCCCGGCGCTCCTGGTATAACAATGGCCAATAAGAAAATAAAAGTGGAAGCGGAAAAGGATTGCCCTGGCTTCGTCTCGGCCATTAGAGAAATGAATCGTGCATCCGAGCCGAGACGCCGGCCCACCGCGTGAGCCACTTGCGTGTCTCTGAGGAGAAGGAGGGGTGGGGGAAGGGAGGGAGGGAGAGGTCGCTATAGTTTCCGCTTACTGCGGGGGCGGCGTCCGCAACATCCGAGGGGATTGTGCTCTCCCAAGCTACTCGCTCGAGCGAGCTCCGTTCCACACCACAGCTCGTTTACAATCGCTAGGCGCGCTGGCTTCGGGTTTGAGAGGCCTCAAGAGTTGGGAACAGGAGTTTGCAACCAAACCATAATAGCCTGCAATGTTTCACGGTCTGTTCTTCGCTTAGCGGCTCATCTGTTTTGTATCGTCAACCAACAGAACATGCCCATGTAAAATTGCGATTGCTGTCTAGTGTTTACTGTTTCGCCATGGACCATACGTGGCCATTGCAGACGTTCCGTTCTCGCCCGCATATTATTTAACGTGGCCTCTAGTTCACTTGTTCGACCCCTATAGAGACCATCCCTTCTATCCGTGCGCTTGCGTATGCCAATGATGTGTAGTGGGTGCTGTCGCCCAGATGAGTCGTTGTTGTTGTTAGCCTATCAAAAGGTGGCACATACCCACACCGGGGGATCGGCCAAGAATCGGGTAGCTATTCACCTGAACGCAGTTAACAAAAAGGAAAAGCACGTGGGAGCGCCACACCGGTGAATTCTTCCTCATGAACACAAAAGGGATGAGAGTTTTGATTTCAAAATTATAAGAATAATAATAAAAAGAGGGATTATATAATCATGATTAAGTCAAAATGTAATAATTGATAGAAAAGTTTGGAACACTTAGAAGGCAGTCGGTGAGATTCTATCAGGAAATTTAGAACAGCGGTACAAACAGATCTGTGGCTGAACCCAAATGTGGAGGCGCCAAATGATAGCAAGAGCGGGCTGCTCAAGGCCAAGATGCTGCAAGGGCTCCTCCAGCAACCTTTTTCTCAGAGAGTTGAATCGGCGACAATACAGCCAAAAATGTTCTATAGATTCAGGCTCACGGCAAAATGCACAAAGGGGAGAGAGCGCCAAACCCGACTTGGGTAAATAGATATTTAGAGGGGGGATGCGGCAGCGCAACCTCGTCAGTGATGCTTCAAGCTGCCGAGAGCAACAAATTTTCCTTTTCCAATAATATTTAAGGTGCTCATAATCCGCCGATGTTAAAAGTGTTGTGTCTTGCGTGCTTAAAAACGCACGTCGCTAAAATCTAGATGCTGTAATATAGGCTGTAGCCGGGATGATTGGCAACACGGGGCCGCTGAGGGAAGCCTTTGCGAGATTGTCAGCAATCTCATTTACTGTCACACTGCTGTGACCGGGAACCCATACTAAATGAACAAGGATCAAATGCGGAGGAAGTAGGGATAAGAAAGTTGTTAAAATGGGACCGTCAACATGTGCAGCGAGGGACGAACACAAAGATAATCAGTAATTACTGCAACTGGTGTAATAGAGGGGTCTAGCTTGCGTAGAGCAAGTACAACTGCTAGAAACTCTGCTTGAAAAATAGGGGTGAAATCTGGAAGGCGCAGTGAAAAGGACCAGTCTAAATTCAAGCAAAATATTCCCACACCTGCTTTTTCATTGCACTGCGATGCGTCAGTGGCTATTGCTATATCTGTAGGTAGGGTCCTCAGATGGATCTTCTAGAAGACCATTTAGAATACTCGGTAGCAAAAGTTTTGCATTTTTTTGGGAATATGTCGTCGAAAACAATGTGGATAGCGGGCCCATTGCGAAGCGCAGGAAGGATATCATAAATGTTTACATCTAAAGGCTGAAGTAATCTTTGCACAAACACTACCTGAGGGGAATTGAAACGAGACCAGGGGACACCAAAAAAGGAGGTCGGCTGACAACAGAAAATGCTTTGGGAACGGTAGAAATGGGATTCATAGATCCTGAGGTAAGTTTGCAAAGTTAAAAATTGAATTCGTGATAAGAGAGGCGGAATGCAGGCTTCAAGGTACAGCACATTGATAGCCACAAATTTTGGAAGGCCGAGGCAATGAGTCTATCCACCAGTCGGTCCTCCAGCACGCGCTGGATGTCTTGACACCTCGCCTTCCACCTCTTGGTCTAACCCTCTCGCCTACTTAATCATATTTCATTCGCGTTACAAAATAAAGCCGGCTTACGGAAGTTCCCCCTTTAAATTTTACGACGTATAGCTAGTTCTAAGATTGCTCAGGTAGGAACTGTTCGTATTCTTTGTCTTCTTCATACATTTGGGACTGGCACCCCGTGGCTGACAGCTACCCGTAAATCGGCTCACGCTACTCTAGGTCTGATTCATCGCATAGCTATGCGCTCTGGTGGCGCACGTGCTCATACGGCCCGCCATCTTGTGCGCTCTCGCCTTCAGCCACAGATATATCAGGCACAATTTCAACGCCTCACCCTCCTCTGCAAACTGTGCAACTACCCCAGCAACTTTCCATCTCCTGCTTTCCATTCCCCCGTTCTCATCTTATGCCTCATGGCACACTTCTCGAGTGAAAACTGCCTCCTTGGTCATTCTCCAGGATGCGAGCCATCGCCCCTGACCTTCCTTTTGTTACCTGGTGAAGAAGCTGAAAGAGTGCAGAAATCCGGGGCAGACGGCGGTGGCTTTATTTGTGCAGCAGCGTATGAGGGCGGTTTGTGGAGGAGGGACTAAGGTACACGGATGCCGGGTTTGTGTGGGGATCGGGCTGTGGCAGGGAGGAGACCACAGCATAGCGTCTTTGCGCGGGGACCACACACACACAACCATAAATGGTCCAATCCGATAAAAAGTCTGACAATGGGGCACAGTTGCAGCACTCTCTCCTTCGTTCAACTCTCGCTTCATACACGTGCGCTTTCGCTGCACCGGGTCGTTTACTCTTAGTGTGAACAACACGTGAGTGTATGGCTGCACTTTTTAAACGTCCACTGCGTTCGACACAGCCACTCATCACAGCAAAATGGCGCCGGAGAAGATGGACCTTGACGTGGTGCTTCGCGTCATCTGTAACTTCGTTTCTGTCTGTGGCAATGTCGGACGCAGTCGCCCTCCAAATAGCACGGCCATGCGCTCGCGTGTTCGCGCTAAGAGTGGACGACCCTGTACATGAATGGCCTTTCATCGCTCGGGCTTCACTCTCGTGCATAGTTCGTTCGAGCTTCGCAGGCAGCTTCTTGGACTCACTGGCTTTTCCTTGGCTATACATAGGCTCCTTCTTGGCTTGTACTCGTCTCCTCCACGACTCTTGCTTGGTTTGTGGTTAGCTGGCGCAAGTTGTGCAGGGTGGACTCCTTATGCGGATGCCGCGTTTGTGCATGCATAGGGATCGGGTTGTGGCGGCGGGAACCACAAGATAGCGTCCATGCGCGAAGATCACACATACACAAAAAAGGTCCAATCCGTTAAGAAGTCTAGCACTGCTATTGTTCCATTGCTTGCGGCAGACTGTTTTTGTTCACCTCTTGCTTCCTTGTGTGTTTTTGCGGTCACTTAGTTGCGCTCTATCTATATGCTTGGTTGTGGTCAGTTGTGTGGCTGGCTGGAGCTTTTCCCCTTGTGTTTGTTTCACTCTTGGCAGGCAGCTTCAGTGGCAGGCAGCTTCATTGGCAGGCAGCTTCAATGGCAGGTGCTTCGCTTTCACATGGCTTCTCGTGGCTTTTCCTTGGTTCCGGGGGGCTTTCACAGGGCGTCACTTGGCTTCCCCTGGCTTGTGGTCGGCTTACCCTTGACTTCTACTGGCGTCTTCGTGGCGTCTTCACTCTTTCTTACCTTCTTCCAGGATGGTAATTGTTTTCGCGTTGGCTTCCTCTTTTCCTTCGCTTGCAGTTCACTTGTGCTTCGCTTGTGTTGTGCCTTGCGTGTGCTTTACGCTCTCTTACCTTTTCCGCGGGCAGCTACAGTACTAGACGTCGGCGCTATGGCGCCGACGTCGACAATGACGCCACCCTTTATCGCCGACGTCCACCGCCCACAGACGTGGTCCGAACGTTGAACACGTTTACGCGACAACGTCACCACATTCGGTGCACGTGTACGGAGGCGGAGGATAGTCGGGAGGGCGGCGTCACTCGACGTCCGTCGAGTTCGGGGCGGTCTCAAAGTCTTCGTCTTCGGCGGCCGTCGGCACGGCGGTCGAAGCCGTGGCTGCGCGGTGCGCCTCGGCCGCCGAGTCGTCGTTCGTGCGGTTCTGGACGGAACCCTCCAAGGCCGCTCCGTAGGTGTGCAGAACGGAGAAGACCTGCGTGTTGGGCGCGGTAATCACCATCATAACATCATCAGTCTGACTAAGCCCACTGCAGGGCAAAGACCTCTCCCATGTCTCTACAATTAACCCTGTCCTTTGCCAGCTGCGGCCACCGTATTCCTGCAAACTTCCTCATCTCATCCGCCCACCTAACCTTCTGCCTCCCCGCGCTACGCTTGCCTTCTTTTGGAATCCAATCCGTTACCCTTAAGGACCAGTGGTTATCTTGCCTTCGCATTACGTATGCACTGCCCAAGCCCATTTCTTCCTCTTGATTTCGACTAGGATGTCCATTAACCCACGTTTGTTCCCTCACCCACTCTGCCCGCTACCGATCCCTTAACGTTACACCTATCATTTTTCTTTCCATGGCTCGCTGCGTTGCCCTTAACTTAAAAGCTGAACCCTTTTCGTTAGCCTCCACGTTTGTGCCCCTTAGGCGAGAACCGTCAAGATACAGCTGTTTTATACCTTTCTCTTGAGGGGAATTGGTAAACTGCCATTCATGATCTGAGAGAACCTGCCATATGCGCTCCACCCCATTCTTATTCGTCCAGTTACTTCCCTCTCAAGATTCGGATCAGCCGCCGCTACCTGCCCTAATTAATATGAGTCAAGAAAAAAGGCTTGCACTCAATTGTCGCGTTGGTGTAGACTAAACACGTAGTAATGCACATTTGAGTCTGTTTGCAATTTCACTCAGTACACAATGTCACCGCGATTGGGCCCGCACTCTTAGCATGCACCTTTGTCTCGCTTTTGAGACTGCCTCTTTAAAGGCCGGGGGCGCCAGCAGCAAGGCGCGACGACCTCTACACTCGTTAATATGCATGCCCCTATAGACAGGCTTTCCGCTGAAGAAATGTGACTTACAACGGGAAGGGTGCACTCGAAAGCACCAGTATATACCATGACTGGTGTGGGCACCCCTGTCGTGACTACGCTCTAAACGCGAATATGTCTATATATATGGAAGTAAAAACCCTACTGAAAGTTTCCGTAAGGCGAGTGCCATAATTTCATATATTTTCGTACGGATTATATGGAGTCAGTATGGAGTGTATAGAGTGGGTACGGACATCATGGGAAGTGCATATGGAGACTTACAAACTCCATATGTTGTCATGCACATTTTATGGAAGTTACATAGAAGTTTCATGGAGCGACTCGTGTGGAACTTTTCTCTAGGGAAGGTAGCAAGCTGTCCTCTAGCGGACTTTCTTTTACAAAAGGGAGTACACTAGAGACAGAGTGCGCTCTAAAGAGAAAGGATTAAAGAGGGATTAAGGTGCCCTCTAACGCACTCCCTCATTCGAGCGTATGCAGAGGACGCCGGACATCACCTAAACGCTAAAAGGTGCCAGTACAATTGCTGAGCCCTCAAAAAAAACACTAAGATTTGTGCTGTAAAGATGCGTCGCGCTCGGTGCGTCCCCGAGCGGATCCATTCATACCTAATGTATCGCGCTTCTTTGCAAACCCATGCAACAGGCCGCCTATGGGCCTTTTCGCCATTATCAAAATGGTCTATAGACTGTCCATAGACTTCTTATAGGCTCTATTGCCTTCCTATAGATATTTTCTTTCGTCTATTCATAGCCTATAGACTGTCTAAAGACAAAAGTTCGTTGTAATTGTACGGTCATAAACCTATAGATTGTCTATAAGATTTCTATTCCCTGTCGATTATTCTATAGGATTTGCCTATAGAAAGTCTACAGACTTGATCGACAAAAGTTTATAGACAGCCTATAGACTGTCTAATGAAAATTTTGTAAGGGATGCAAGCGTCACAACGAAGTAGCGGGGCTTGTCTCCTCGTCCTAAGAACCTTACGGTCCGTGCGCAAAAAGCTGGCAGCGCCGTGGCACAGTCAAGCGTTCATTAACTGGAAGCGCACGGGAAATCACGCTAACCAGCACAAACACCGAAGGCGTGGTTGGGTAGCTAGGCAATTCTCCGAGCGGTCAGCGCAGAGGCCGCCCGCGGAGTCGCGCCCGTGACGCTTTCCCACGAATCGCAGCGGGCATCGGACGTGAGTCAGAGCATTAATCTGGCCGTGCACACACGGGCCTTGTGCCTCACGGAAAGTGAAAGCCGGCCGCCAGGCGGGCGTGAATGTTTTGACACCTGGGAGTGGCCCGCGACGTGAGCCCGCAGCCAGACAGCGAATATAATCGAGCTTGACAGGTGCCCGCTAGGGGCGCAGCCTTCGGTGGCGAAGGACGAAGTGTGGCTGGAAAACGAAGTGTGGCTATAGGGCCTCAATCGCGATGCACCGCTGCGCGCTCAGCGCGTATATGAGGTATAGCACCATCATCGCAGTAAAAAGGAGTTCATCACTTCCAGGGGGTGCGGCCTTTCGGACTCTGTTGTGGCCTTGATGGACCTCGGACTTGAAATGCATATCCCTGGAGGTAGTTCCTGAGCTGTGTTTACAGCAATAGCTGTATTGCAACCTTTTTCGGGGAGGGGACGGGGGCATTTTACGTCGTGACGGTACCACGGGTGGAATGCGAGACTAGTATGCTGACTGGTATTCCGAAAATGGTATGCTGTAAACGCAAACTGGTATGTTGAAACCAACAACTGCCGCCTTCACCTGCAATCCGCAGAGAATAACCGAGGGGACTTAGCTATGCGTAATGAACATGAGCACTGAGATGTTCACGCTCTCTTTGTTCATGTATAGGTATGATCCTGAGTGGCGCACTTATGAGGAATGTAGACGACACCTGCTCTGGCTTGTTCATCACCTCTCCATAGAGGACGTGACGTCTTGAAGCCTTTATACAGCTCCTTCTTTGACCTAAGCGTAAGCCTCATGCCTAAGCTGCCGCGGACGTGCTGAGATAACAGACAGTTAGATTGCCAAGGCTGCAGCCAATCACGAATATTTCGCAAGAGGAAAGATCTGAATTCGGTCCCCGATAAGCTGGCACTACAGCTGTTGCTATCCGACAACGTTGAATGGCATCGGAGAGACAAGTATATCGGCATAATCCAACAGGTGCGGCTCGTCAGCATGTCCAGCCTCGCCGCTTGAGCTACGTTACGCACATGCCACCCATGACGCACATGATACTAAGCTTATATAATGCACAGAAGCCGCAGGTTCTCCGCGCAATTCGCACATCTATGAGACGACGAGTTTATTCCAGCAGGGCGTCAGTGTTTCTGCGTCCGCCGTTACTACAGAATTATCACTCCTCCTCTTCTGCGAAGCATATACGAATGAAAAGGCTGTGTGTTCCTGCTAGAATAAGCTCGTCGTCTCGATAGATGTGGGATTTGAGCCATGAACCAACGACATCTATGCGTTGTATGCGCTTCGCACATATGTAGTCTTTGCAAAGAGTAACCAAGCTGCATGATTTGCTTTTCCCTCATATAGTGAAGGCCCTATGCGGCTTTCCTAAAAACCAAAAGGTATTGGAAGGTGAGGGAAGCTGTTCGCCTTACCTCACAGTGATTTGTAGTTTGATGGGTGCGATAACTGTCCCGCTATACAGCGGAGAAGCAAACCGGGCAGCCTGGTTACTTTTGGCAAGGGGGGTACATGCCTTATAACATGCACGCCTGGTGCAAATGGCAAGAAAATAAGACGCACTGGCGAGCCGCACCAGTTGGAGTATTGCAACTAGCAAAGAGGCTCCGGTGTGTGCGCTCAGAACACGCCTTACTAGTAACGTTTGTCCGTTGCGACAGTGTTGCCATTTTTTTCTTTTTGCAAAGCTATAATGTCGAGCTAATAGGTGGCTAAAACCAAGGCTAAAAACAAAGACCTCGATGGCTGAGTTGAATCGGCACTTTACGAGTTTCGCCGATCGCAGACAAAACGCGTTGGCAACACGCTAGGACAAAGTTATCGTTTGAGGCTAATGACTTTTTTTCGCGCCAGAATTCTAAGGGACCTCTCCCGATAGCACTAACCTGGAAAGACATGCACACGAGGACGCCCGCAGAGACGACCGAGATGGCGAAGAGGGCCGGACCGCAGCGCGCCGACCAGGAGCGACCCGCGGCATGGCCCAGGAACGTCGAAGACTGCGAGACGTCCGTGCCACTGGATAGACCTCGTACAGGGACACTGGTCCTCGCACCTCGCAGGACGTCAGCCCTCTCCGATCGTGGTCGGCCCCGGGCATTAGCCGCTGCCGGGCCCCGGTCGTCGACGCCGTGACGTCCTCTGAAAACGGCGAGGCGTCGTCGCTTGCTCGAAGGCTGCCTTCCGTTCTTGCGTCGCGTCGCCCGGATGCGAGCAGTCTTGTCGAGTGCTTCGTCGCTGCCAGGTGCGCGCGTCTCTGGTTGCCAGTCTTCTACCGCCCATAAGCCAGGACCACGCCGTTGATCCTTGCGCTTTGCGGAGCGCCGGGCAGCTCCCGTCTTGGCGTCTGCTGGGTATTCGTCGCCGCTGAGGTCCTCGACTTCACCTTCGTCCCCTGGCAGTTCGCTTCCGTCGTCTCTATTCTGGCGTCCTTCGCTTCCCATGACGTGTCCATTCTGTACCGGTCTGTCTTGAGGGTCCCGATGTACAGGATCAGAAAGGCGCTTGTTGTGGACTTTGCTGGTATGGTCTCGACTGTCGCTGCCTGGCTGCTCGGGGTCACACCTCCGGAAGGGGGCAAGGTTTGGCCGCGGCGGCCTTTCCTTGACGGCGGTCTCAGATGGTACCCCGATGTCGCCGTATTTGCCGGTAGAGGTCTTCCCTGGGCTCGCAGCTCCCGCGTCCACTGTCGTCCTGGCCACTTCTGTCTTCATCCTTCGGCAGGCATTGCCTGGTCCTTCCGCGTCGGCACACGTCAGAGAAACGGGGCAGGCTGCCGCTCTGGAAGCTTCTGTTCGACTCGCGCTTGGCCGACTGCACGTTCTGTCTTCTTCGTTGAGGGAAAGACACGTGCCCTTACAGGTGTACTAGCCAAAAACGAAATAATGAAGGTTGATCGGGCTCAAATTGCAAAGGAGTACCGAGATCACGCAGAACAAGGTCAATTGCACGCAAAATAAAGTATTACAAGACTGATTGAGACGTAACTAGGCTTTGTCTGTACTTCTGCAAGTACAGAGACACGAGAGAACACGCAGCAAAGAGAAGGACGACAACGAAAACTACGCCGCACGAAAACTTAACTGCATTCCAGATTCTTGGCCGATCCCCCAGTGTGGGTATGTGCCATCTTTTGATAGGCTAACAACAACAACAACAACAACAAAATCGTTCCATATTTTGTCGCACTTTTCTGTGTTCTTGTTCATAAATTCCCAAAGAATTCTTTGACCTTTTCAGTTCCAGTTTTTTTTCTTTGTTAAATTCGCCTCGATATACGCATAATTCTGTCTTTCCCTCGCCATCACTTGGATCATTTTCTTTGGTATTCCTCACAAAACACTGGCCAATCCCCTCGTGGGTATGTTCCATATCTGAAGAAGAAACAACAGCTCTGGTCTTATACTGTTGAGATGCAGACGAAGATAGGACAAGCCTTCAACCTCAATGCTGAACGCTGAATTACAACGCGGATTATCATGCTCCGAAAACGCAACTACTATTCCTGAAATAGAAATGTGTAAAGGGTCAGTTATGAAGCGTAACAACCCGCGGTGTGATTCAGCGTTCAGCATTGAGGTTGAAGACTTTTTCTATTTGGTTCCACATGGGCACCTTTTTAAATGTGTTAAGGACTGTATTACGTATCACAATGACGAGAATGCGTCAATATCCCGCTGCGGGATTTCAGTTGATAGTCAGCACTTGTTGCTGTTGGCCTCTGTTGGAGTGAAACATACCCACAGTGGGGGATTGTTCTGTCCTTGCTTCTTCTCGTGGTGCCACAACAGCATGGATCCGTACCAACTCGCCCGAATTTCCACCCTTTTCCAACTCTGGTCTTCGGTCCTTTTATGAAAAGCGAAAATTGCTTTTTGAGGAAATAAAAGGCCCGGTAATTGTATCATGTATCTCGGTAGACACCCGAACCGCACCGTAAGGGGAGGGATAAAGAGGGGAATGAGATAAGAAAAAAGGGGCACCGTAGTGAAAGGCTGTGGAATAATTTTGACCACCTGGAGACCTTTAACGTGCACTGACATCGCACAGCACACGGGCGCCTTTGCGTTTCGCCTCCATTGAGACGCGGCCGCGGAGGCCGGGTTTCAAACCGTGGTCTCCGGCTCCGTTGCCGAGAGCCCTAACCACTGAGCCACTGCGCTGGTTTTCTTTCGTGGTCTTTCAAGCTTTTTAGGCGACGCGGGCGCCCCCTTATTTATTGGGCTGCACGGGTGTCGATCAATTCCCCGTTGCGATTAAGTACGCTCGTGGTATATTTGTGACCTCTGCGGTTTAACGTCCCGAAGCAACATATGGCCTATGAGGGACACCATAGTGAAGGGGCTCCGGATGGAAGTAGACCACCTGGGGTTCTTTAACATGAGTTGACATCGCACGGCGCACAGGCGTGTTTGCACTTCGCCTGGTGTACTTGTACATATTCTTATCTCTCTTCTTGTTGTTGTTGTTGTTGTTGCCCACATCACCTCCGTCATAATCTTTCTTCTCTTCTTCCCGTACACCAGTGCGAGTAGCAGGGTCGATAAGGAACCCTCCTGCCAAATTCTCTGCCTTTATCGCTAAACAAACATTTCTATATATCTCTCGAGCTGGCGCACGGTGCCTAGCACAGCGTCGGGCAACCTTCATAGCTACTGTTTTGAGGCCTTATGTGGCTAATATCTGCACAGGAACTGTAATCCTAGATGATTTCTTTTGTTGTTGTTGTTGTTGCTCAGAGGACCCCCTATAAAGGAACGCTGCAGGTGGGGCTTATCTACTTGGGCCTCATCTTACTGTGTGTCGCTGAGAGGAATGTTGGTCTACCATTTAGAGCGGTCTATCATTTAGAGCGCCAGAAGCAGCAGCGACCAGCCTTCTTGAGTTACATAAGCCGCGCGATAGACGACGGAGGCGCCGCGTGTGTATAAACCTGAACCATATCGCAGCAAAATGTGGCCACACCAGATCGTCATATAAAAGCCCTCCATTTAAGAGACTGTGAGGCGGATATCCACCACCTGTTATGGGACTTCCCGGCGCTGAAGCCGACGAGAATTCGGCACCTGGCGGCAGTGGGTCTCTCATCGGACAATCGGGATTGCTATATTGCCTGGACACAGAGTCCACATCATCGTTCACTTCTTGATTTCATCAAATCAGCCCACCTTTTTTCATTTATTTAAGCATCTTACCCATCTCTCACTTCATATTTTTTATGCCCTGAGGCAATAAACATCGCTTCAAAAAAAAAAAAACAATGTTTTCTCTCTCCCCGAACTTAGAGGAAAAGTAACGTGAGGCAAAGCTGTTTTGCTTTTCTGAACCGAAGTTTCTGCCGCTTTTCTTTATTTTCGATCTAATGTACCCCGCAATGTACGTCGCACGCCAGGCCTTCCGGTCCTCCACTGCCTTCCGGAGTTTGCACAATTTCGCCTTCATTGCATCATTAGTGATGCCATCTAACCATGTCTTCCGCCGTCCTGTTCTCCTTGTGGCCTCAGTCTTTCCCAACATTAGGTTCTTTTCCAGCAAATACTCTTCGCATTAGGTGGCCAAAATAATCGAAATTCAAGATTTGGCCCTCCAATGAGCAGTCAGTGTTGATTACCGCTAGTACTGACCGATTTGACCTTCATCCATTCCAAGGAAATCTCAACGAATCTTCACCAGCCCCGCAGTACAAAATCAACTCTTCAGCACTCAGCCTTTTTTGTGCTGAGTATTGTTTTAAGCGGTACTCTCCCCATGCTCTTGCAGTGCCGTACACCACTGTCGCTGTAAAAGAAAAAAAAACTGCACACGCAGTACCCAAACACCTTCACCAATCCTCCCATGTGGGTATGTGCCATGTTTTGAGAGGAAGAAGAAGAAGTACCCAAACTTACTCGCATGTCCTGGTATGAAACGACACTGAGTGAACGTAGGTTGCTGCGTGTTTTTATTATTTTATTTACCCTACGGGCCGAGAATGGGGCTTTACATAGGAGTTGGAGGAGGCGGGGATATTTTTGAAGAAAACAAACCAATAGAAAGAGCACACAGGTAGAACAAACGCGAAAAATAAATCGAGAATTGTACATACTGGTCAGTAGGAAAGGCAAGCTCTCGTATCTTTCAGTATGTTATAAGCAAAAAAAAATCGGCTGAAATAATTATTGGAGCAAGTATAGCAAAGCATTGATCAATCAATATAATAAGTTCAACTGCTATGACGAGTTATCCGCGGTGAGAGAGTTAATATAAAGCTGCTTTAAAAACACATAAGCTGCATGACTGGCGGTGCTTTATGGTAATGCATTCCCATCAGCTACTGCCAAACCGATTGGAGAGTTTCGATATTTTACTGTGCCAGCAGAAATAGGGCAGGCTTTGTGCTCCTGATTCAGGCGATCTGTCCAATGGCTTGGAAGGTATAGATGTGATAAGGGAGAATTACTGTACACTGCGTAGTACAATGTATTGATAATCGAGCAAATTTCCTACGCGCGTCAGGAGAGAACCAAATCGTGATTCAAAACACACACCACGCTGAAACTGAATTCTTCAAATTAAGAAGAACAAAGAAAAAAACTGAGGCCGGAGCCATCAGCGAAGCAACGCGCTTAAGGAGTCTGTCGGCGCGGCAGCTTCAGAAGCGATGCCTGGCATCGTCTTCGTCTATGGCGTCGCCTTCCTGCCAGAACTGTTCGATCTCGGCGGCGTCCTCCAGCGACACGTTGCCGCTGCGTCTGCTGCTGTCGTTGCCGCTGAAGAACGTGTCGGGTAGGCGGCCCTGGCGTCTCCGGGCTTGCACCAGGAACCAGTTGGTGCCCCGGTTGTTGGGCGCGTCCTTCGCGTACGGCGGGGACAACGGCTCGGTAGGTTCGTCGTTCAGGTCGGGCTGCTCCGGACCCCTGTTGCGGACCCTCGGGATCGGTGGCGGGCCGCCCATCTCGTCCTCCCCCCTGTTCTTCCGGTGGCGCCAGTTTCGGCGAGTGGCCATCGTGCGCTCCGGGTCGAAGCCGAGGCCGCCGTTTCCGGCGTAGTCGTTCTCGCCACGCGGCGTCCAGAAGCGCGACACCATCTCGCGCAGGCGCTTCTCGAACTCCGCGGCGTTCTCGGGCAAGTCCGTGAACAGCGTCGTCTCGCCCGTTGTGGAGCCTGCGGACGCCCCTGGCCCGCCATCGTCCCCTGCGAACCGGAAGGAACGCTATGAAGCGGCATGGCTGCATGGGCAGAGAGGGAGAACTCATGGCATCAAAGAAATAGAAGTATGATGTGGTATGGTACGGCGTGGCATGGTACGGCATGATATAGTTCGGTATACCATGGTGGGGTATAGTTGGCACCGTACGGTATGGTATGGTTTGTTATGGCACGGGAAAGTAGGGTACGGTATAGTACGGAACGGTATGGTGTATGGTTGGTATGACCCGATTAAGTAGGGCATGGTACGGTTTTGTATTGCCCTGTATTGTATGGTAGTGTACTGTATGGTATGGTATGGTATGCTATGGTATGGTACGGCATCGCATTTCATGGTTTGGTACGGTCCGGTACGTAAAGCAGGATATGGTATAGTGCGGTAGGGTATCGTTTGGTATGGCCTCATATAGTATGGTGTGGTATGGTCCGTTATAGTACGGTACGGTATTACCTTTTATGGTTTGGTGCGGGCCGGTAAAGTAGGGTACGATATAGTACATTACGGTATATGATATGGTTTGGTTTGGCATGCCTCTATATAGTAAGGTGCTGTATAGTACGGTGTCGTATGATATGGTATATGGAGTTTAGAGTTCCAGAGCAGCACATGGACACAGGGGACTAATTTCGACATTTTGGGACTGCAACCACGCAATTACATCGCACAGCGCATGAGTGTGTTTGCATTTCACCTCCATGGAAGTGCACCCGTCCCGTTTTAGATACGGTCCTGAGATCTCGGACTGATGCGGCAGGTGGACGCGGTTGCCACTGATATGCCATAGATTGAGTGATGCGGCTACCTTTGAATCAAAATTGTCTCTCTGTTGACATTTTTTGGTGCATCTTTTGTTGCTCTTTTCACAACATGTACGAGGGGGGGGGGGGGGGGGGCAAAGGAGGCGGGGCTTTGTAGTGGCTGAGAATAACGCTGCCGACGTCGAATGCATTTTTAGACTCCCGTATTTTCGATTTAAGATAGCGCACTCCGAAAAGCACACACGCAAAAAACAGGCACGTTTCTCAGGATGCCATTGCAATGCTGGGGAGTGTTTCTGTCAAAGCAAACTTCGACCACACAGGCTAGGCAGAAGATTTTGTCCCGCAATAAGCCCTGTCGTCGTCTGTGTACGAGTACGTCGCAACCGAACACTCAGGAACACAACTGCTAGCCTTATAAGAACATTATTTCTCTAAGCCAGGAAGCTAGCCTTCTAAGTTATATGTTCTGTTCAGCCATGCAGTGCTGTAGTGGGCCTGACTAATGTGGGTCTCTAAATAGACGCTTTCGAAAACGCCAGCTGCTAGTCTTTGAGAATGTGGACAAGTTCGAAAAAACAGTCGCATTCTCGACAATATAGCTCGTACCATCACGTGATCCGGGCAATCCACTCTCTAACCATATACGGAGGACATTGGGCAATCTGGAGTAGCACTACAAGTAAGAGAATGAAAGCGCTGGAGATTGCGCCATATACGTGTGGTAATGGTTCTAGGTGAGCCTCCATATCGCACTCTTGTAGAGCAAAGCGTTGGGGCAGGATCTCTTGTTGTCACCTGTTATCTTTGGGACCACAGATGTTTTGAGTTTTCTTTTGTTTTACTGCGTTTTCAATGTGCCAGAACATTTGTCTATGCACCGCGCACGTCACCAGAGGCACTCACCGCCGGCTTCGATGCTGGTTGAGTTCGTGGAATTTGCGTTTACGCGAATCTGACGCCTGTGCAGGGCCTTGTCGAACACTGCCTTCACCCTGCAATGGGAGAGAGCGAGAAGGTTCGATTCAGCACTTCGGAGAATGATGACTTTGGTAACACGCGTCGCGATTGCCTGCTGTACCCTGTCCCCGTCTGGGGGCTTGACTTGTGCAAGCAGGAAAAGTGACAACATAAATACGTCTGTCAGTATGGAGAAGGGGAAAAACAGGTACGATTTGAAGCCGCCGCGGTGGCTGAGTGGTTATGGCGCTCGGCTGCTGGCCCGAAAGACACGGGCTCGATCCCGGCCGCGGTGGTCGAATTTCGATGGAGGCGAAATTCTAGAGGCCCGTGCACTGTGCGATGTCAGTGCACGTTAAAGAACCCCAGGTGGTCGAAATTCCCGGAGCCCTTCACTACGGCGTCTCTCATAGCCCGAGTCGCTTTGGGGCGTTAAACGCCCATAAACTAAACCAAACCAGATAGGATTTGAGGAGAAATTGAGCAGAAATATTGACGTGAATAGAAATAGTGTTACAACTTTTTGGATGCGCAGTCGTGAATAATATAAGAGAGAACAAAGTTTGAACATTAATTTATTCATAACTTCACAGTTATGTGTGATGAGCTTAGTTTGCTCTGTTTTCTAGCTAGTTTTCCTCTTGGCGTATAATATCATCAAGTCGTTCAAGAACTTCGTGGGGAAATAACCAGAAAATTCGCATTTTTGCGCAAGAGGTTTGTTCCCTCTTATATTGCTCACGGTTGTACATCTCGCTTCTCTGGACTGATCCCTTTGCGACAGTTGGAACTGTGCAGACTTTCTCTTTCTGTATTCGAATAATCTGGCCATCTCACTGATACGGTGAAGGTATATGTTTGCCATCCTTCAGTTAATTCAGTTCACCCACTTTGCTTCTATGGACGCTTGTCCCGCACGTTATACGTTTAGCATTGACGTAGTTCGAGAATCCGTCAGTGACTGCTGCGTAGTAAGAGGACCCTCTCACTTGTAGATCACGGTCTTCTCCACCTCCGTGTTGTAGGCCAGCAGAAGAGACAGCAGCAGCAGTGATGATCCCACCAGCACCGCCAGCATCACGCGTGCCCCGACTTTCGGCTGCGTGAGTTAAAAACCGCGGAGCATTCAGACAGAGCACCTGGCCAAACGAGGCATCCTGTTTCATCGCGATAATTGATCAGACGGTCGTCAAAGCAGGACAACACGAACGATGTAGTCGGGGACGCAGTCACCACAATCTACAGCTGCAGCGTCCCTTGCACACCTCCTTCAGAGGAAGTGTGACCCTGCTGAGGCGATGCTGTTAGCACAATGAATATCTCGAACTGTTATCGTCGAAAAGAAAATGGCGGCTAATACGGTTCCCACAGAAAATTTATTGCTGGGCAAAAGCGGTGAGCACCCCCCGCCTCTTACATATAACTGTCCTGGAGATCATAAAAAGAGGCACAACTGAGATCAACTAGCCGAAGATGCAACGGGGTCCTAGATGCCACACAGCCGGATAATGAGTGGGCCCCACCCAATGAGCGTGTATGATGCAGCTAATTTTATGTCTGTGCTTACTTTGTAGAGCAGAAGGGAGATGGTGCTGCTAAGATGCTACTGTCGCATACAACTAAAGAACGCAGCGGCTTTTCCGCGTCAAAGGACCCCCTTCCAGCCAATGGTGTCAGCCTATTCTCATGAACCTGCTAGCCTGACAATGCAGAGAGCGTCGAGACAGTGCAGGGTGGGGACTATCCCGACCATGTAGGCACGGGGCTATCCCCTTCATCTCCTACTCGCTGCATTGTGACGGTACTGCTGCAGGCTCATGACAGTCGGCCGACGCCATTGGCTGGAAGGGGGTCCTTTGAGGGGGAAAAGGCGCAGTGTTCTTGAGTTGTATCCCATTATAGAGCTCTATTTTTTCCTTCCCTTCCCTCACCATCTAGGTGAGAATGTGGGGGGTGTTTCACTTAAGACTTTACACAATTTACAAAAAGGCTTTTTGAATTAGAAGAGTGCTTTTTCGGTATAGCATTGTCAGCGGCGAAGCACACGAGAATTCAGCTGAGAACTAATATTGAATTGTGAATTTTTTAACGATTACTGTTCGGCTCCTTAATTGTTGAGAGGCGTGTAGCCCACCGTTAGTAACAACCATATCAGTTTTTAGAATTTCGATAACTGGGTTATCCTCGTGGCTGTGGCCCAACAAATTTTGCCTACATCGCGCCAAAACACATGGACTTTCGAGAAGCTTCCAGGCAAAGTAACCTCTCCAGTGCACGTAACTCGTAGAAAAAATTGGCTTTTGGCGAAAGGAAAAATGGCGCAGTATCTATCTCTCATATACCCGCGAACACCTGAACCGCGCCGTAAGGGAAGAGGCAAAGGAGGGAGTGGAAGAATAAAGGAAGAAAGAGTGGAGGGCTCCGGAATAATTTCCACCACCTGGGGATCTTTAAGGTGCACTGACATCGCACAGCACACGGGCGCCTTTGCGTTTCGCCTCCATCGAAACGTGGCCGCCGCGGTCGGGTTCGAACCCCCGGGTGCTCTGGATCAGTAGCCGAGCGCCCTAACTCGTCGAAATAGCCAAAATTTGTTAGGCCATAGCGCCGAGCGTAACCTTGTTATCGAAATTCTAATAAGCGATATGGATATTACCTATGGCGGGATACACGTCTGGCAATAATTAGGGAGCCTAACAGTGATGGTTAAAAAGCTAACTATTCAGTGTTAGTTAACCAGCCTGCTAGTTAGCACGTCTTAGCTGCATTCTTATATACTGCACCCCTGGCAATGCTATGCCGAAAAAAGCGCTCTTGTAACTCAGAATGCCTATTTTTAAACATTGTATAAGATCTTATGTGAACACCCTGCATAGTAGAGGTATCATTACAACGGAGAGGTTATGAGAGTAAGCACGGGGCTATGAGCGCACACACAGGACTATAGCGTAAACTTGCCTGGTAGTAGCGCCACCTGGAGTCCGATTCGTCTCCGGTGCGGCTGCTGCCTCCGCTTCGGCCACCGCGGCCGGCCTCGTGTTCGTCCCCTTCAGTGGCGCTGCGCCTGGTGTCCCGACTACTGCGGCCGGTGGTGGCCGTGTCCAGGGATGAGGACGAGTAGGCGGCGCCCGAGGTGGCGTACGTGGTGGACGGGGTGGCCGCGGTGGGTGCCGCCGTCCTCGGACGCTCCTGATCCGTGATGGTCGGGAAGCCGTCGCCCTCCACCGGGGTAGGCGGCCGGAGGCGGCGGTTCTGCAACGCCGCATGCACGGGCAGGCACGTGACTAGTCACACCGCGGTCAAAAGTCTTCAGGACACAGAATCTGTTCTTCAGCATTATAGTCTCCCACTTCCCGGCCTATAATAAATACAAAATCGTGCCCAAAATGCGATATGATGCTTTTTTCTTTTCAATTTTTTTCTGTAGTATTGTACTATTTTTCTGTAGTACTTTTTAGTGGTTACATCGCTACAAGAGACAGAACAATACTACATAATTGCTTTTGTTAGTGCAAAAATTTGTGAATACTATTAGTTCATGGGCAAAAATACTGCAAAAAATTTGTCGTGATGACAGAAAGCTGTGGGTTCCGTTTTTCGACCGGGTTAGGACACCGCTTAAGTACGTAATGTCTATAAGTGTGACGGCAATATTCCTTGGAAGAGCAGAGATTTGGGAGCTCGGTGAATTGTTGGACTTGAACGCTAGCCGAAAAAAAAAATAAAGACGCGAACAAGATATATGATGGAGCACCACAAGACGACGGCACTATATTCTTAAAAACGCCGAGGACGATGTCTGAACGAAGCCTTCCTTCTGCTACAGCCTAGCGTCACAAGTTTTACTAGACAACAAAACCTGCGACCAGAAGGCTTCTAAGCAAAAGTGCGCAATTTATATCAGAACAATAGGTTCATAAAAAACGAAAAAAGGGCTACCCATTTGTATGTGTGACCTTCGTACTTCACTTAATACACAGCACTGTACCGTGTGAACACTCGCAATGGTAATTGCTGTCGATCACAGGAAAGTGACAAGTGTAAAAGCCATTTCATCTCTCTCCAGCACTGAATACGCGCAGAACTTTTCAACGGACGCATACACCTTCTGTTGGGCGTAGACATCTGGCACGACAGTCTTTTGTTGCATGAAGAAACTGGTGTTAAATACTTTCGCTATCTATAGGTGCACCACTACGCATGGCAGCGGAATGCTTCCCTCGATGACTGACGACGTCCCATGTCTAAGAAGCGTCGAAGCTTTGTCTGAGCTGGTCAGATGCGGCACTGGTCGTCATGACACATAGGGTGACCAAAGGCTTTACTTAGGGCTGTACTCGGCAAATCTGGAACCTACTCCTTGGTTAACTGGAGGAGCGCTGCTCAACTGTTTGATTTATGGTTTACGGGGGTTTAACGTCCCAAAGCGACTCAGGCTATGAGGGACGCCGTAGTGGAGGGCTCCGGAATAATTTCGACCACCTGGGGTTCTTTAACGTGCACTGACATCGCACGGCACATGGGCCTCTAGTTAAATTTCTTTGGTACCATAGCTAACACACCTGCCTGCGTCTTTGCGCCCGTAGGCTTCTTTTGTAGCAGCAACACAGTACGCAGCGATGCTCAGCGTTCGAACTATCGACCTGGTGCCGAAGTCCCTTTCACATCACCTATATTACACAAAGCCTGAAGAAGTTGCTAACACATAAGCCAGAGGAAGAACGGGGCCAATGAAGGGACAGATATGGGCGCAGCTTAGTACAAATTTGGCCACGTTGACGGGGCGTGAACTGAGCGCAGACCTGTCTCCTGGAGGCGGCAGCGGCAGCAGCGGCCACGGGTCCGGGGGCCACGACCACGACGCAGGCGCCACCGCCTTCCTCCTGGGTCACGTGGCGCTCGCGCAGGCGCCGCCTGGCGGTGGGGGCGAGAACAAGGAGAGGCGACTATTATAAGACACTTCATGTAACGCAGTAGATGACGCGACCCCTTCGATACAGTGGGATAAACTCTTAGTGCAAAATGCATATAACGGCACACACCATCCGGGTTTCTCTCGATCATCATCATCTGGGTGCTGTCCTCACCAGACTTGAGTATCAGTTTAGCAGTTCGCTTGTAAAACATCCGCCCCGCTGTATTAGGACCCTATCCGCCCAGAAGGCGCTACGCTATCAGACAGATCCCGACGAGCTGCTGAAGGATACTTGCTTTTTTCAATTAAAATAGAATTTCAAAATATGAACTCTTTTTTTTTTATTCGAGAAGTGTGCTATGAGACATAAGTTGAGAAAGGAAGGGGGGGGGGGGAGGAATGCACGGGATTGAAAGTTAAAAGAAGCAGTGAAGAACCGTTGCGCTGCTGAGGTAGTCGCACAGGTTGCTAATGAAACGGTTGTCCATAGTCCACTTCACGTAGTCACTCTCGCGGTTCCACCGCAGGCCCACCTCCCTGAGGAGCCGTTTTCTGATAGCAGCCGTCGCTGGGCACGTCCATAACAAGTGCCGCACATCACATATGTCCGGTGCAGCGCTACAGTGAGGGCACCTGTCAGTTGCTGGCAGATCTTTTGCACGCCACCGATGACGAACAGATGATGTCAGAGCCGCCCCTGCCGGAATCCGGCGCACGGATACCTCCTCCTGCCAAGTAAGACTACGGGGGAGAGGGTTCGAACACGGAGGAATTAGAGCGCGTGTTCGCTGGCGCAGAACTTCGGAATCGGAAACATGGGACAGGAACGGATCTGGGGGAAGAGGGGAAGGTGGCGGATCGTCTAATGTATGAAGATGAGTCATAGCATCCGCTTGAATGTTATGTGGATCCTAGGCATGGCCGCGAATCCAGTGTATGCGCACAGGACATGGATACTTTGCGCAGAGCACATCAATTGACAGTTATCGTTTTCTTCTTTCGCTAACTCCAACCCCTAGGTATACAACTCTTTGAAACGCTTTAGCGTGCCGTTGCGTGCACTGCTACCGTCATCATCTCCGCCGAGTACTTAACGCATACCTACATCGCACGGCATGCGGCACAAGTTATCTTCGCCATGTGGACAGGTGGTAACAAAAAAACTGGTAAGGTTTTAACGTAGTTAAACAGAGTAGATGTGTGAAATGATGTGTTTAACCTGGTTAGCTCATGGTTTTGATTTGCTGTGCCGTCGGCTCGTCTGGCGACTCCGGTTAAGCTGATGTGTTCTGTTCGAGCCACACATGCAAGTTGATGAAGGCGGCACGCAATGCGCAGAGCGAGAGCGTGTCGCAGTTTAACACGAGGCGTGTTCGGCTGTGTCGAAAGCCCAGTGCTCTCGCGCAAGCGGCCTGCGAAGCTAACCTGTTCCTACCTCCGCGGGTTTGACTCCCTGTCGCGGACAATTATTTGATTTACTTTTAACTTGAAACGGCGTCCCTGTTGCTAGGCAACGGCGCAAGAAAGATGGAGACAAGATTCATGGTTGGAGAGCGTATGAGTGCTTCGCTTTACAAGCTGAGGCGTTCCACGAACTGCGCGAAACAAGTTTTGACCAGTTTTCAGCTGGTCAGGGCGCTCGGCTACTGATCCGGAGTTCCCGGGCTCGAACCCGACCGCGGCGGGCTGCGTTTTTATGGAGGAAAAACGCTAAGGCACCCGTGTGCTGTGCGATGTCAGTGCACGTTAAGAATCCCCAAGTGGTCAAAATTATTCCGGAGCCCTCCACTACGGCACCTCTTTCTTCCTTTCTTCTTTCACTGCCTCCTTTATCACTTCCCTTACGGAGCGGTTCAGGTGTCCGCCGATATATGAGACAGATACTGCGCCATTTCCTTCCCACACAAAAACCAATTATTATTATTATTATTATTATTATTATTATTATTATTATTATTATTATTATTATTATTATTATTATTATTATTATTATTATTATTATTATTATTATTATTAACAGCTTCAGCGGCGTCGGCGAGAATTAAGTCAGACGTTCGAGTGCAGGCAGCGCCGCTCACCCGTAGCCGAGGACCCGGTCTTCGCCCCCGTCGTCGCGCAGGGAGCTGCTCGTCTTGGAGTACGCGGCCGTGGAGGGCCTCGACGAAGAGCGCGTCTGCAGCTCGGTCTCGCCAGCCGCGGACCTCTGGAACGGCGTGAACGGGGGCCGCAGACCCGCAGGGCGCTGCCTAGCGCTGCGCCAGGGAGAATCGGCCACAGGCGGGGCAGCTCATGCACCGCGAATACACCACTACAGTCGGATACAATATAAGAAAAAAAGCGGCTTTTCCCCGTCCAAGGACCCCTCTTCCAGCCAATGGCGTCGGCTGATTCCCGTGAACCTGCTAGCGTGAAAATGCAGAGGGAGTCAGATGAAAGGGGGTAGTCTCCACTCCTTCTATGGTCGGGGATAGTCCCCTCCCTGCTTTGTCACGCCACTCCTTGCATTGTCACACACAGGTTCATGAGAATCGGCCGACGCCATTGGCTGGAAGGGGGTCCTTTGACGGGGAAAAACCGCTTTTTGCTTGACTCGTATGCGACTAGAAACACGTTATTTTACGAGCGATGGGTTTTCATTTTCCCGTCTGCCTTCGTAACTTGCCTCTCAGTGCAGTTATAGGTGTCCACTGAGATTACGTTAATTATTGCGCAATCCGCCCGTTTAAAATGAATTCCCCTATACCCTCCTTCCGGGAAAAACAGTGCCAGCGTCGCATATACCATAGGCTGAAAATCGCGAAAATCGGGTGTCTGACAGCCTGCGAGCAGCTTCGGGACGTCGACTCTTACATACTCTAACCTAATTTGAAGCTTTCACCAATGCTAACGAGTCATTGCCGGTTGTCGCTAAACGCATCGGACGCCTGTGTGTGCGCCCAAATCCTCTATAGTCGGATACAATCCAAGAGTGAAGCGGCAGACTCCCCTCAAACGGGCCCACCGGCCAATAGCGTCGACGGATTCTCACGACGTTAACTTTGACCTGCTGGAGTGACATCGCAGGGGGTGGCAGATTAAAGCCGATTAACAAGTTCCTAATGGGATTAATCCCAGTGTCTTGAAAATTTGTCGACGCCATTGGATGGAAGGTATCCTTTGAGTGGTATCTGCCGCTACGGTCTCGGGTTGTACCCGACAATAGCTGCTCGAGGATGCTCTTGTTTATACGCACCTCGGCCCGGCCTCTTCCTCGGCATGGATGCTGGCGGCGCTGGCCGGGGGTGTGGACGGGTCCCTGGGCCGGCTCAGCTGGCTCTTCGGGATTCGAAACATGGCTGCGACGCAGAGAGAACGCCGATTCGCTTCCACTTCTTCTGCTTCGGCGCAAATGCTTCAAGCGGGCTGCACGCGCGGTCGTTTCAAGTCGCTGCGGTCACCTACCCACTGCGTTGACCCAACATCCCCTCTCCATGAGGCCCCTCAATTATTCATAGCTCTGACATAAGTGAATTCCCTGTTCTCTTTAAGAAGTCGGTCTTGTGCTTTGCTTTATGTTACATAGCGGAATAGTTTGCGCACCAGGACGCCACCTGTCGAGCCTTCAGCAAAGTTTGAGCGAGTAAACCTTATGCGTCTTTCTCTCCCACTTTCTCAAACGCGCACACATTTCGCGTGCATCAGTTTTAATCCTAATTTTATGCGTGGAATTCTGTACCTGACACTGCTGTACAATGCACGTCTGTCAAAAAAGTCACGACAAGCATCACAGATACTTTTGTTTTTTGTTTTTTTCAGCCAATGGGTTTCTTTCATTTGCAAGTGCATTCAGCGTTGCATACCTGCTATGTAATCATTTAATTTATTGTGTGCCAACTACAAATATTTCGTTTCAGACCCCAAGTGCTGTTAACAGCCTGCTTTATTATTATTACAAATATCTGCATTAGTATGTGCTACTTGTTATTCGCTTTAATTATTTTTCCACTCCTCTAAAAGCACGATACAGGGCTGAGAGTATCAATCAATAAACAAATAAATAATCCCAACATCTAAATCCGTATTTTTGGCCCGTCAGTGTGCAGCCTGCAACCAACTCTATACTATATACTTGTGGCAGGGTTGGTGGATATTATTTTTGGTTGTTTTTCGAAACGCCCACACTAATGAACGTAGAGTGGAGAGCAAAAAAGGTCACCGGAGCGGCTGAATGGCCACGCGCGGCGCTGCTGTTCGCGAACACGCCGATAACGAGAGAGAGAGGAGGAAACTTCTATTTTCTGACCCGGGTCTGGGTCGCCGTCTCAAGTCGGAGAATTGGAGTCCATATATCGCCCAACACGTGGGCGATACAGGCAACGAGCAGTGGCAAGAGCACCGGGCGCAGTGCAACATGCGGAGCGGCCCAGCTCCCAAGATTAGAGTACCTGGGTGGGTAGGAATCTGCGTTGGGGGTATAGTCGGATACAGTTTAATAAAGCTAATAAAGCAGCGGCTTTTCCCCGTCAGAGGACCCCCTTCCAGCCAATGGCGTCGGGCAATTCTTATGACCCTGCTAGTGCGGCAAAGCAGGGAGTGGTAGATGAAAGGGGATAGTCCCCAGCCTCCATGGTCTGGGAAAGATCCCTGTCTTCATTGTGGCGGCGCCGCTCCCTGCATTGTCGTGCTAATAGGGCCATGAGAATCGCCCGACGCTATTGGCTGGAAGGGGGTCATTTGATGTGGAAAAGCCGCTGCGTTCTTGAACGATAACCAGAGTGCTAGGAAATTCCCATTCTTCACTACACGAGTAGTGCAGCAGAAAGTCATGGCATCGGAAGACTTCATTTTCTTTTCTCTTTTTTTTTGTTGAAAGACTTGCTTACGATAAACGATAATAAAATACTAATAAATCTGAAGGCATCCCTGCTTACGAAAACAGCGGTCTAAGGCAAACAGTTGAACACTAGCCGATTCTTCTCGATGGGGGTGCAAGGCCAATGTTCCTGAAAAACGCCGTCTGCAACACTCAACGCCACTGCACGGGGCACAATCACGACCCCAACGCGTTTCCCCGCATAGATGTCACCTGTAAGAGTTCTCCCTTGACCTCCGTATGTCCTCGAGGCATGCTGAGATTGACAAAATAACATCATAACTATTTTTAGCTCCTTTTAAAGGGTGTTTCTCCAAATGGATTAAAATGGCGGATTATGTCCGGAATCGACACATTGGCTCTGAGGGACGCCGGAGTGAAGTAATAATAATAATAATAATTGGTTTTTGGAGAAAGGAAATGGCGCAGTATCTGTCTCATATATCGTTGGACACCTGAACCGCGTCGTATGGGAAGGGATAAAGGCGGGAGTGAAAGAAGAAAGGAAGAGAGAGGTGCCGTAGTGGAGGGCTCCGGAATAATTTCGGCCACCTGGGGATCTTTAACGTGCACTGACATCGCGCAGTACACGGGCGCCTTTTGTATTTCGCTTCCATCGAAATACGGCCGCCGCCGACGGGATCGAACCCGCGACCTTAGGACAAGCAGCAGAACGCCAAAGCCACTGAGCCACCGCAGCGGGTGCTTCTTCAACTAAAAAAGTCCGAAAGCGTTATTACCATTGCAGGAGCTCGAAGCATGAACCTGCTTCCTACCTTTCAGCATGGCTTCATAGTGACGCAGAAAGCAGAGAGTTGGCATACCCTCCGCTTTAGATGACTGCGATGAGCCGAAAGCAGTGGCGACGTCGACGGTAAGGCCTCTGCACGGTATTAAATAACCTAAGTAACAAAAATACCAGCAGTAGTTCGGTTCCTTGTCTTCCTTGGTGCGTAATTGCTACGCGTACCGTCACTGTGACCGGTATTTCTCTGCTGCCCCCCCCTCCCCCATTATGAGCCTTGAACTCCCTAGCTGGGCTACCAGCTAGACGTTTACTACAGTGCCCGAACAGTGGCCAAACAGATAATGGTGTTACAACTTTTGCCAAAAACAGCCAGCCCAAGCGGTTTGCTATACCTAGCCGCGTAAAGACGCCCTCTAGCACTTCTGGATGTCCTATAAGCGTCGGAGATACGAGAGCTAGAGTTGCTCCCAGCTTCGAGGAATTTCGAATGCTGGTGATGCAAAACGAGCTACACTGCTCGTTATGAGAAGGAAGCAAAGACCGGTGGGTTTATTACTTCCGGCAAAGGGCGCGCATCTCAAACAGGCAAAACTGCCCCTCTTTTCTGAACTCCTGTTCTAAATGGCGGCGTTAACGGCTTGCCGTGTGAAGCCTTCACGATAGCCGCTATCGTAGTTCGTTCGGCTTCGTTAAAAGTATGAGGCCTCCATATCGGGACAAGGGGGAAGTCAAGCCGGGGCTCATCACATCGAGGAAGGCGTCGGCAGTGCGAGGATGGCGGGGGAAGGGGGCGCTCTCTCTCAGCGGGCGCTGTCAGCGCGTGCCGACGTCCGGCGCTCGCGTTTGCGAGAGCTGTGTGCCCCCGGGCGTTATTTATACAACGGCCGGCGGCGCCGCGGGCCATTGCGCCGCGCGCGTGTTTTGACTCGGGCGACGGGGGGAGAGGAGGGTGACAAATATAAACACCGTCAGGGGACGGAGGAAAAAAAAAGATTGCGCGCCAGCCATAACGCTCGCTCCCTGAAGAGCCAGCGTCGGTTGCTGCTTCCGGAAAGGGACGGATGTGCGATCGCCCAGGTGGGATGGGAGCGGCGATCTAGTGGAGTGGAGGTGCGTCAGACCTGTGGATGAAAGCATGCCGATGTAACGCAGAACAGCGGAGATATATAGAAGATGGCGCATCCACGGAACAAATTAAGGAGATGTATAGCAACGAAGGCAACATTAAATGCGACCAAAGAAAGTACTGATAGCGTGAAGCGCAAGTTCAGATTGCCCTTCGAGTTGTTGCCTTTCGGTTCATTGCTCTTGTAAAGGTGTTTATTCGCAGTGCAGGTCGATGGTCGTAGACCGAAGAGCGTCACAACGAGCACACTTCGTCTTCGTCGTAGTTGTAGTTGTTGTTGTTGTTGTCTCAAAAGCGATGGCACGAGTCACTCAGGATCCCCAGCTGCACTTCGCTGACCTCTTCGTCCCGGCGTTTGAACTGCTGCCGGTCGTTCCCGTTACACTCTCAACATTGTTCTGCTCTTTGTCGGGGTTCATACGCTTGTTTTTGCCTATACGTTTCAACTAGCCCATGTCAAAACGTATCTCAAGACAGCGCGAGTCGTTCAGATGACCTGCCGCAACTCGGAACGGGTCTGTGCAGTACGCAGTTTTCACTTCGGAATCGGTGGTTTAGAACGTCGCTTAATCTGTGAATCGAATTCTTGTACGTGGGGACAATTGTACTGCGTTAAAAACTTGGGCTGGTCTCATATCGAAAGACGAATGCGTGCAACACAGGCAATTATTCCTAAGTTGATGCACCGCTTGCTTACGGTACCTTGCATGCTGACAAAGCTTCACTGTTAAGAACTAAAGGCAACAGAGTCGGATTGACCGTTCCTGCGTCTGGACTTGCTAAATTGCGAAGCTTGACAATATAATGACCCAGTTTCGCTGTCTAAGCATGGGAACAGAAAAGGTTCGACATAAAACCTCATGCAAGCCTGACAAAAAGGTCATTGTGAGGTTAAGGTTTAAAAGAGAAATATATGCACGCATTTGTTTCGGTTCGAGTTATAGCAGATCTCAACAACGACTTCTCGGTCTTAATTATTCTGCCTAATTAGGAGCCTTCGTTCTGTCTGCCTTCTCTTGCCTTCGTCCGAAAGCACTAGTCAAATGGCTCACACGATCATCTATAGCACAACAAAGAACATTGGCTGCAGCTTCCGAATCACAATTTTTTATCAGATCATACACTGATATGCTGTAACAACGGCTAATGCACGGCTGTACAAAATGTGCAGAGACAAATCCGCCACTCCGTGCAGCCTAATGGATGTGGCACCGCGTGTCGGATGGCCGCGACGTATGCGTCCCGGGGGAGCCATGCTGCGGTCTCTCTTCTCCACATGAAGGCCTCCCTTCGGCACCGCTTTCCCGTGCCCGCCGCCTTCGCGCCGATCTTTTTCCTGTTTATTTAAGCCACCGACCGACCCGCACTCGTTTCGGGAGCGCTCATATCGGTCGAGCATCCGACGGCCGATACACACTGCGGCACACGCCGGGATGCACTCCGCTGCAGGCCGCTCTAAATGTAGCAACCCGGGCCGCGATCATACGAAGCAAACAGCCCGTGTGCACTCAGCAGAGAAAGAAGGAAGGAAAAAAAGTTCAACCCACAATCTATGGACTCGTGCGGCCCCGTAGACGCGTGCCCTCAGCGCCTACTGTGCTCGAGGATTGCGCTTTCCAGCAGAGGCCCGAACGGACCCTACACGATTGCAGTGTATGGCTACGAGAAAGCACGGTGTGCCATTAGCAACGCGTCCTCAGCGCCATGTAGCGGATGTCATCGTCATCGCTGCTGTAGGCCATAGTGGTGGTAGGAGAGCGTGCCTCGTAGTAATTCAGCATGCTTGAGCAAGACATAGCACGTTCTTCCTGTTTTGTCGCCGGTATGCACAACACCCTCCGCGTCCGCTAGTACGTGCCACCGCAAGGCTGGTTGCACACGGTGTCCTGTACACGGTGTCTTTTCCACTCTCAGGGAGACGGTAGTAATCATACTGGTCACACTGGAAGAAGTTCAGGCGGGTATAGCTAAACTTGTTCAGAAAAAATAAAAATAAAAGGTAGGTAAGGGTGCAAGAAGGCGCAGACACGGTCGTTCAAGCACCAGTCGCGACATGAACGCTGCGAGTGATATTTAAGAAAAAATTTCTCTGAAATAACTATTACTAATCGTATCTTACGTTGGTAGTAACGACGGTGGTTGCGCCCGATACATATACGTCATTTTCTGACAGGAAGCGGAATAGAAATGTGTAGATAAATGGAATGCGATTTAGGTCACGATAGGAGTGTGCCCTAGGAAAACTCATTTTCCACATCGTGTCCAATCATGACTTAGCTAGGAAGTTTTGGTTCAAACTGGTAGCACTGAAAAAGAAACTGCGAGAGTTGATAGTGTGTAATTAACTTAGCATTAGGCAAATTTCTTCTTGTGTGGTCGTGTAGGTTCTCTGAAGCAAAATGTCGGTATGCCTTACGAGCAATGAGAGCACCCGACTGGATGTTTCCTTCGACTGCATCTGAAATTATAGCAATGTTTTGGAAAGCACGGCATCCGTAAAGACAATATAAGGTATTTTCTGAGCTCAACGTCATTGCTGCTTTGTTTTCTTCTTTTTTTAACGCGGGAGCAGTACTATAGTCGGATACAAGTCGAGAAAAAAGCAGCTTTTCGCCGTCAAAGAACCCCCCTTCCAGCCAGTGGCGTCAGCCGATTCTCATCAGCCTGCTAGCCTGGCAAATGCAAGGAGTGGAATATGAAAGGGCAGGTCCCGTCCCTGCATTTTCGGTGATAGTCCCCTTCCTTTGCTGTCACTCCACTCTCTACATTGTCATTCATGCTACTCACACTATCAGGTTCATGACAATCAGCCGAAGCCATTGGCTGGAAGGGGGTCTTATGACAGGAAAAATTAAGCCGCTTTTTTATTGACTTGCACCCGACTATATCTTCATCTTGGAAAGATCTTTTCGACTGGTATTGTGTGATACTGCCTCCTCACACCAAAAGGCCCCGAACCACGTCCGGCCCACATTTGCAACCACCCCATCTCCACCGTCTAGAATTGCCACCCACCGCCAAACAGCGCACCTCCGGCGTCCAAAAGCCCACCTAGCACTCATCCCCAAAAATTTGGACAAAAGAATGTTTCAACGGAAAATAGTTTATGACGCAATTTTTTGCATATATTGTAAGATTTCACTCTAACAATCAACATATCCGCAGGTCTCCTGTCAACAGGCTTGCTTTTTTTAACGTTTTTTCTATCATCATAAACGCTTCCCACTGGTTTTTTTATGGCAGCCTTAACTGCACGATGCGAGTGATGGAAAAACTTTAAAAGAAAGTTTTTGCTATGCATGGGAAGAACGAACCGTTACCTTCAGTACTTTCATAACAGTAGCTCCCAATATTGCAACATTTAAAAGTTTTGCTCAGGGCAGCTTGACATGGGAAGGAAAAAAGCGACGGCGAAATGCAATTCAGGGACGCAAGGGGAAGGAGTTCAAGTGAAATGCACAACCAGTACTGCAAACGCAGATTTCTCTCATCGCATGGTACGATCGCCTGCACATCTGGCTTCTCCTTCTAAACGTAAAGCACTCAATTGTTAATAACCAGGAAGGCAGATATATGGTTGGATTGTGTGGAGTTCGAATAATGGACAGTCTTTAATAACGTATAATGTTGACTACCAAAACGAGAGTATGATACCGGAAGTTCGAACTAAGCGAGTTTGATTTAGACAGTGCCTATTGTAAGGCTAATAAACTGCGTCTTTCTGAAAGTTACTTTAGCGGTAACAATACACCGTGCCTTATACATTTCACACAGCACATCGCTTCAGGGATTAGAGTATATATAGACGAGTGCGTAAAACCGTTATAGCCGCACTGTTGAAGCTTTTACCACCGAAACACTCTTTCGAGATCTCGACGCCCATTCTCTCCACGCATTTCGAACCTTCCGAAAGTCCGAGACCCTAAATTGCGCCAAATACGCGAGCCCGCCTCATCAGCACCACGCCGGAAAAAACATCGACACCAGAGGGCACGCGAAGCGATAGAGGACGAAGGAACGAAGTAAGTTCCAGAAAATGACTGAGCGGCTAGCGCGAGCGCAGCGTATAGAGCCTAGCAGCCGGAAACAGTGTTTCAACTTCGTGCGTTTAGGCCGGACAGGCAGAGTGCAGTTCGAGGCAGTAAATACACTAACCCCGTGTTTCGAGCGCGGCCCTGAGAATTATTCGTTCTTTCTTTCCTTCTTTCTCTTTTTATTCTCTTTTCTTTCGAAACAAAGGACCAATACTTTTTTTAAGCAATGAAATATAAAATACGCCAAAAACGAAACAAGGCGAAGCCGACTTTCGGAAACGCACTTGACGCTGCATACCCGGCTACGCCCTTCCGTCTGCGAGTGCGTTCGACTTGGCTGTACGGAACCAGAAAAGTGTGTAGTACTTCCCTCGGAGAGTGCGTGGGCGTGCGCTATGGGTTCTGCGACTTTCGCCGCCCTTTTTTTTTTTCTTTTCTTCCTTCTGCCTTGCTGGAGCGATTCGGCCACGCTCCATTGCTCTTGACAAACGACGGCGCAGCGCCGAAGACGCCGGAAGGAAGTCTCCTACGTCGCTCACTTGCGCGCGAAAGCATGCGTCAGGCCAAGAACACGTGGAAGAAAAAAAATGGCGGGAAAAAAAAGCGCGCGCCGTTCCTTTGCGCGGAGCCTTGCCTCGTTGGCAGGAGGACAGAAGCGTGTCGTCGTTTCCTGAGGCCCGCAGCCGCGGTGCATGATGGTGGGTGGCTGGGGAGGAGACAATCGCGCCGAGCAGGCAACCGCGGTGTCTCTGCCCTCTTCTTTGCGAGACTAGGACGCACCTGTCACTCAGCTTTCTGACGCCTATTTCTGGCGTTCCCCGTCGCTTCGGGTTCGTGGCCTGGCCAGTTGGTCGGACTTAGGGACCGACGGTAACCCTCGGGAGAACCGCCGTGCTTTCTTACGTACCACAAAACACATCTCCGTACAGCGGCGTCAGCTTTCCGAAGGCGGGAGGTCAGCTCATATGGGACACGAGGGAGCCGTGCATCTGCGTGTAGCAGTGCCACGTCCTGCACACAATGACTACACCTGTGCTTGACACGAAGGCTTTGCCTCAAGCAGCTAAGAGCGCCATGAGGGTTCAGGTCAGGATGTGCGCGTGTACAAGAGGCACATCATGCTGTTCAATCGCATAGTAAAAAGCGAAAGGCCGAGGGAGAGGAAATGGCGCCATATTTGCAGATTTTATTTTAGGGTTCGAACCCGACCGCGGCGGCTGCGTTTGGATGGAGAGGAAACGCTAAGGCGCCCGGTGTGCTGTGCGAGGTCAGCGCTCGTTAAAGATCCCCAGGTGGTCGAAACTATTCCGGAGCCTTCCACTACGGCACCTCTTTCTTGCTTTCTTCTTTCACTCTCTCCTTTATCCATTCATATATAACTGGTTTTTTGGGGAAGGGAAATGGCGCAGTATCTGTCTCATATATCATTGGACACCTGAACCGCGCCATAAGGGAAGACGAAAGGAGAGAGTGAAAGAAGGAAAGGAAGAAAGTGGGGCCGTAGTGGAGGGCTCCGGGATAATTTCGACCACCTGGGGATCTTTAACGTGCACTGACACCGCACAGCAAACGGGCGCCTTAGCGTTATTCCTCCATAAAAACGCAGCCTCCGCGGTCGGGTTCGAACCCGGGAACTCCGGATCAGTAGTCGAGCGCCCTAACCACTGAGCCACCGCGGCGGGTATTATCCATTCCCTTACGGCGCGGTTCAGGTGTCCGCTGATATATGGGAGACAGACACTGCGCCATTTCCTTTCCCCGAAAACCAATTTTCATTTCATTTGTTAAAGATCCCCAGGGGGTCGAAATTATTCCGGAGCCCTCCACTACAGCTACTCTTTCTTCCTTTCTTCTTCCACTCCCTCCTTTATCCCTTCCCTTACTGCGCGGTTCAGGTGTCCAACGATATATGAGACAGGTACTGCGCCATTTCCTTTCCCCAAAAGCCAATTAATATTATTACTTCATTTGTTCCTCCTTTCCCTCACAACGCTGCTCTGGTTGACTCAGTGTCCACTTAGATGGAGGCAGTTAATCCTTCTTGATAACCTCGTCCCCTGTACCCTTACGTCGAGGAAGAGACAAAAGTAAATTTCTTCTCGCAGTCGTTGATGCTGCACAACGAATTGGATACTTTTATATCATTATTTTTATGTGATTCGTTAGGAAAGATCGCTACATGTAGGGGCTGTTGTGGCGAGCGGCCGAGATCACTCTTGAGTGCCCATTACAGAGATGCGGTAAAGCTTTGCCGAAGGTATACCGATGCGTTGTCCTGCGATGGGCTGAGCTCCAGTTCTGTTCCCATTGGTCCTGAAGCGGGTCCCTTTTTAGGGAGCGAATGGAGAGCAGTGGGAATGTTATCCACACCCTTCCACTCCCTACCCGTGGTGGAAGTGACAAGCCTGTGAGTCTTTCCGCCATAGGAACTGTTCACAATTGATGCCTGCTGCTTCTTGAAGTCGACGGAGTGCTATTGCATGGAGATCGATTGAAACGTTGTGGATCGCTCTGTTGCTTTACAGGCATAAAAAATTGACATAAAAGAAAGAAGGAATAGCTTCTTGCATCTTTAGTATGTCGCAGGTACAATTTTCTGATCGCACCTTAAAACACTTTGAAAGTGCGAAAATATTTTATTAAAATCATACTGACACAATAGCCTATACAATAGGCTAAGTATAAGCTAGCATAAGTGCTGTTTAAGTGGGAATAACGGAAACCAAAGAAGAACTGAACTGAACATTACACCCAGACCCGCCGCGGTGGCTCAGTGGTTAGGGCGCTCGGCTACTGATCCGGAGTTCCCGGGTTCGAACCCGACCGCGGCAGCTGCGTTTCGATGGAGGCGAAACGCAAAAAGTTGCTCGTGTGCTGTGCGATGTTAGTGCACGTTAAAGATCCCCAGGTGGCCGAAAGTATTCCGGAGCCCTCCACTCCGGTGTCCGCCGATATGTGAGACAGATACTGCGCCGTTTCCTTTCCCCAAAAACCAATTTTCAACATTACACCCCGGTCTGCTCCTTGGCTTCATTGACGCTGTTCTGTTGGACCGAAGTTGCGGCACCTTTAGCCCAACTTGTCTTCCGAGTAAGGTGACGCCTCAGCTCCACCCTCTGGCGGCGCAACTACGTCGCGTGCTCCCGGCCAATTAGGGGCGTGCTGAAAGGAACAGATTTGTAACACGGCACGGGGTCATTAGGAAGCATGCAGGGGAAGAAACGTGAAAAGGACTGCACGGCGATTACAGGGGAAGGAAGACAGGACGGAAGGGAGTGACCACACTGGCACGCCAACGAGAAAGCGAACTAATGTTGAAGGTGTACTATCGCATCAGCTGGAGCAGACTGGGATTTTCCTGGGTCGGCAACGCAGCCGCCAGAAAATGCCTTCCCAAGTTTGGGCTCCCTAGAAACCGAAACGGAACCGCAATAGTTGTATACTGTCACGACAAAGTACTCGCGCCTAGCGAGTAGTGCTAATTTTTCATCTTTACTGGCATCGGTATATAAACTAACAAGGCCAACTGGGCTTAGCTAGTTCGTGCGAACAAACATTTCCCTAGAGTTAAAAGATGAAGGGGCGACACCTGGGGCCGTTTTATAAGCTGTCTATTTTAAAACGGCCATTTCGTGTCCGTCCGGTCCTGAGTCCGCGGCGAGCGGACGTCACCGTTGGCCGAATACCACAGCCAATCGCAGCCAGCGGGCACGTCCGGTCGCCTGCACGGAGGAAGACTATATAGGAGTGGGAACTCCGCTATCTGCGGCGACCAGAAAAGGTCACAGGCCCATGGCGCCACTATCCTGCTGGCGGTGCCTGGCGGCCTGGAAAGAAACCTCTGAAATACAACGTCACGGCGTGCCCGCTGAAGCAAACACCTTTTTCGTCTGCTTGTCGTCTTCTTTGAGCGCGCGTCGGAGCCGCCTGCCAGGGCGCTGCATTTTTTTTGTTTCGCTGCTGCTTCTACGAGGCGCCGCATGGCGCCGCCACTGCATGCGACCCCGTCGGCGCATACAATTGTGACCTTATGTGGTCGCCTGCGCTCGCTCAGCTCCTATATAGCCTTGCTCCGTGGTCGCCTGTTATTGACAGAGCGCTGCGATGCAACTCACCAGTGGCTGCATATCGCACTTACTGACAGCCAGTGATGAGGTCGGGTTGCCATCACCCAATAGCCCGGTCGACGCTTTCAACAGACGCTTGAGAGCCGCAGGTATGTCTGAGTGGCCAACGACCGAGGAACAGACGGATGCGAAACGGCCATTTTAAAAAGGGACAAAAGCACGAAGCGGTTTAATGTACAAACGAGCTATGCATGTTATCAGCAAAAACAAAGAGGGATATACACGGGGTTTTTATTATTTCCCACGAGAGAGAGAAAAGGTTTAAATTTAATAAAAAGGCTCCTACTCCTAGCATCCCGAATCAAGGCGGAAAGCTGGGCTAGTTGGTGTGTCGCTCGTCTTGTCTTCTTCTATGTCTGTGTGCTAGTTACATGTGCTAGTCTTTTAATTTATGATCCTAGCATTGTGCTCGCTTGGTTCCGTAGAACTTGGACTCGAGCCTGTACTGCAACCTGCCAGCCCCAATCTTATATCTTCTTCAGATCTCAGCTTAAGTTCGGTTTGCCAGCTTGAGTTGAAATATGTTCCTCTAGTCTAGGTTTTCTTATGAATGCACACACAAATGTTTGCAGCCGTAGACCGAGCAGGTCTTTTTTATTATTACCTTACTCCATGCCCCGTGCTACGCGCCTCTTGGCTTTCAGGAGCAAGGGATAACGTCTTATGACGCGTATATGTCGTGGAATACATACGCTGCAGAATACCTATATCAGTCAAAATTATAAATAACCTCATGGGGAAGTTAGAGAAAGAGTTGGGAGAGAGAGAAGAGTTGCTTGGCCGCCGGGAGCAGTCTGATAAAGCAACCAACTTTGAGGGTTCCTCAGAGCGCCCCTATTGCAACGAAATTCTTGAAAAGGTGACTAACACCTATCCAAATCTCCAATTGTGTAGCTCCTATTCGGAAGGACTCTACTCAGACAAGTGCAAAGACTGCGATAGCAAAGCAGATCTAATTCATATGATCTGGAACTGCACGAGAAAGCTGGACTTGGCTGGTAATAAAGTTTCACCACCACAACGGGCAGTACAGCGCCTGCGGACGCGTCGGACGGTGTTGCCATTGCTCACACGCGCCTTATCATCCATCATGTGGTTTTGGTGCTCCTTTTGTGGTTTTTCTTTAGCCTGGCGCTTTTTGCTGACGGCGTCGACGACACGAAAATTTCCTTGGAGGGTATAGGTATACAGCTCCGCTGCAAAAAAAAAAAAAAACACTGTCTAAAAGACAGATGGGCATCCTTGCGTATAAGCGCGCGCTTGACGATAATATACAGTACGCGCAACTGGTTCAGGGTGCGTCTGTTCTTGCTAGGGCACTCGCATTCACTGCAAGCACCAATCTCAGCTTCGACCACGCAGTTTCACGCCGGGCACGTCGGGGATATGACGAGGCGACTTCTCGGCCGCATCCCGATGCGCCTACGGCGGGCGAGACAGTGCGCGCCTCTCCGTTTAGCCGCGTCTCCGAGTGAAACGCGACACCTTTTTTTGTTCCCTCGCTCAATGTGGTACCCAGCGTGGGGTGTATGTACGGTGTATGCTACGTGCGTGGATTCTGTAAAACGTATAGCGGGAAAGAAAGGACCGCTGCTTCTCCTCCTAGGATGAACGAGGATGCGGTGCAGGGGTGTACGGGAAACGAGAGGAAATGAGAGAAGGTCGCTTTACGGGGAGAAAAAGAACAAAAAAAAAAGACATTCTGCCGATCGCTCGCTTGATTTTTTTTTTCTCTTTAAAGCTCGTTTTCGTTTCACCGAGGCGGGCATTCTTTCGCCCTGTGTATACGACTGTGTTCCCCTTATTCGCGCGGCATTTCAAGCCGTTGGAAAATACTAAGCAGGTTGCGTGTGCGTGCTCAGCAAAGAGTGCGAGCCTTAGCTGCCTCTCGGAATTCCTGCTGACGCTGACTTACTCGCGCCTTTCTCATTTCTCGCTTCTTCGCGGTATTGTTTTTTCTTCTTCTTCTTCTTCTCTGCTCTCCATTTTCTTTTCATGCACGTACTCCCTGCGTCCGCTTTACTCGCGGGCTGCTATATCGACGTCGGTTCTGCCTTCACGTTTCTGTCGCCCTGACGCGCTTGTTTCTTTTTTCGGAGTTCCGTGCGAAAAACCTTTCTCGAAATTGTTCCGCTGCTCTTGAACGCGGACTCTGCGTGCGAGTCGGAGCTTTCATTTGAATAGTGCCGACCGCGATGAGTTTCATAAGATCGCGCGTTTCTTCATATAGTTGCGTGCAGCTCAGAAGGGTACAGACGCAAACTTTCGAACTCAAGCAAACGGTATTATTTGTTTATTGAACGTAAGGATACGCCTTCTATAGTCAGGTACAACTACAAAACACAGCGACTTTTCCCCGTCAAAGGAACCCCTTCCAGCCAATGGCGCCGGCCGATTCTCATGACCCTGCTATAGTATGACAAAGCAGGGAGTGGCCGATGAATGGCGACAATCCCTTCCCTCTATAGTAGGGGATAGACCCTTCTCTCCATTTTGGCACCACTCCCTGCATTGTCATGCTAGCAGGGTAATGAATATCGTCCGACGCCATTGGCTGGAAGGGGGTGCTTTGACGGGGAAAAGCCGCTGTGTTCTTGAGTTGTATCCGGCTATAGCAAGTTTCAGTCGCAGGCATTGAGTGGAACATAATTTAATATGATTTTCAGTGTTGTCCTAGAAGAGAATTTTCACCAGCGTGGGGTGACGTCGAGATGTTACTCGTCCGTGTCATTGTTACGTCATCGAACCCAGTGTTTGTTCACAGGAACAATTAGTGCTTGCTGGCAATGTCATCAGGAATGTGGTAGTCGAGGTTGGCCGATCTATGTGACGTCAAGCTAACTTCAACGCTGGCCGAGACCAAAACAGTAGTGACAGAATCGTTTGTAATTAATTATTAACGCTGCGCACTGGTATTTTCATGTTTACTTAGGCCCATATGCCTCTTTCAAGGTAAAAAAAAAACGGACAGACACCCCAAAATTTGGTGTCTGTACTCCTTGAATCGCGTTTATCCTGAATTTACTATTCTCTCAAAGTAAACGCATTTTATTTAAAAGACAACCCAGTCTAAGGGGCAGACCAAAAGGCTGCAGATAAATGCCTGACGGAGAGTCGGCCCTCGTCTGCTCCCAGTGAAGAGCAGAAGACATTCTGAGTTCAGAAAACACACGCTTAGTTGAGATACAGAACGAGTGGTTAACAGCGTAGTATTTATACTGAACATATATACGCTGTTAAACATCTTTATGCTCTCGCCCGCGCCTTTCGCACTGTCCTTACAATGTATCGCCGTTTCGCTTGTTTAGCTATGGTGTTTACTGCTGTCCGGAAAGCCCTACGTAGTTACTTAAACTGTAAGATAAACAGTGAAGTGTTTATTTATGAACATGTAGCATTAGAAGCCCTCATGGCGAAAAAGAAATGTGTCGTCGGTTATATAATTCGCTGATTGGTTGGTGGAAAGTGACGTCATCAGATCGGATGATTCTCATTGGTTGGAGCAAAGTGACGTCATTTCCTGTAAATGCATCAACAGCTCCTAATGCTGTCGCATTTACAACACATAATGTAATTAGGTGTCTGTGAAATTTTTACTAATTTATTAAGTCACTATTTCATTGAGTCACCTATTTACTATGCAAAAAGGAGGAGGAGGGCAGTGATACTAGCAACAGTAACTACATAGTTCTGAAGGAACGAGGGAGGGGTGGAGTCCAGATGCTCTTTAATTTTTATTTCTGTATAGAGTACCCTATTTAGTCTATTTCTCTTTTCACCCCCCCCCCCCCCCCCCCCTTATATCTTTTGAGCCGTTTCCCAGTCCCGCCGTCACCTCTGCCGCCAGCGCTCTGCACTCCTTAGCTGGAAATTTGCCGCGTCTGCCACGCAGTTGCGTAACATCATCTTCGCGGTTTCCCCTATTCCGGGAACGTTGGCATACGCGGTGACGACCACTGCACCGAAAGCAGCCAGCGCCTCCTGCGTTACTCAGCTCCGTTCAGCCGCGTGTGACTCCGTGCCGCTAGCTTTTCTTTCCTTCTTTTCTTTTCTCTCTCTTTCTCCCTCTCTCTATCGTGTCGACGTCCCTGTGTGGTCTTTCTCTGGCGAGTTACGTGCAGTAACGCGAAGAAGCGAGCGAGGCACCTGGCGTGCTGCGTGTACTGGTACCGCGTCCGAAAAGCGACATAAATGATGTACAGAACTCGATTAAACGGTTCCACGCCGTTCATGTCGTACGAATGTATGCAGTGCGAAAAGGATCAGTGTTTAGTAGAATTTTAGGTGTCTAACCTGCATTATAGTCCAAATCAAGAGGACGAAATGGGCTTGGGCGGGGCATGCAATGCGAAGGCAAGATAACCGCTGGTCCTTAAGGGTAACGGAGTGGATTCCAAGAGAAGGCAATTAAGAGTAGCAGGGGGTGACAGAAGGTTAGGTGGGCGGATGCCATTAAGAAATGAAATTCAACATGATAGCTAGGCGGACGAGTTGGGGATACATCTTCAAAAATAGCAACGCGAAAAACGGGAACGAAGGGCAGAAAAACGCAGGACAAACACAAGGGTGGGCGCAAGTGGCAAAGGACAGGGTTAAGAAGAGACGTGGGAGAGGCCTTTGCTCTGCAGTGGGTGTAGTCAGTCTGATGATGATGATGATGATGATGGTGATGAAACACCATGAAGGGCTATGAAAGTACGCCCTGTACTAGATGTCTACGGATTAACTAAAACCAACAGGGGTCATTATACTTTATTCTTTTACCCTTTGTATCTTACTGCTTGCTTTCGTTCCTACGTTGCCAACAAAGGATGTCCCGCTCGCGGTTTTATAACCTTGGGAGCTCGTTCTGTACATGGATTGATTGCACCAGGATGTTGTAATTAAAAAAATAAGATTTCAATTTAACGTGCGCGGCGTTTCCCATTACGCCTGCTTCTAAATGTGAGTGCCGTACGGGGGCGATATCGAACGTACGAGCTCGTCTTCAACAGCTGAACGCAACAGCCACTCAGCAATAAACGAATACTCCACATACAGTGCATAAACAGTAATATCAATGAGGCGAACGTATTTTCGTTTGTAGTGTGGGAACTGCTTTATCTAAGGCAGGCCGTGTGCTTGTTTGATGGACGCTCAACTGAAGAAAAGAAAAAAAAAACTTTTTTTTACCGTGCGGAATATTATTTGGGAACGCCGCCATATCCGCAACCAGCAAATGCCTCGCCCTGGCGGCACAGTAACCAGCAATATATATTGTGCTTCGGGATATTATTCAAAGTAGGGAATTAATTACCATCCAAGTCCGCCATACGTAGTCATAGCACTAAAAAAAGCCATTCAAAATATTTTAATATGCAAGAAAGTACCTCTCGGCCTCAAAAACCGAGTCCAGGACCTCCTCTTTTCGGTCCAGTCATTCCACGAGCCAAATAAAGCATTGTGAGCAGCTGTCAGGGCGAAGTCGAAATGGTATGCAGCCCACGAAGTAGTAGGGATTAGTGCAATGTGTCTCGTGGAATTTCCCTAGTGGCGTTACGTCAGCGAATGAAAGCTAAGCCTTCCTGCGTTATGCTCCCCCCCCCCCCCTTAGCTTGGCCTTCTT
>NC_135507.1:74216449-74358249 GCF_052857255.1 Amblyomma americanum
CCTGCCTTCATCGTGCCGCTGAAGCCGACTTCAAGCGCCGCTTCGCAGTGAAGTCAGCGGGGGTGCATGCCTTATTCGATTCTGTTTTCTTCCACCCGACTGTCGGAGGGAGAACCTGTCCGCCGACACCCTTATGGGTATAGGCTGGAAGTGTGTCTTTCCTGCTCATCTCCAGCCCGCCTCCTTCACGTCCGTTGCCCCCTCCCCGACTCACTCCCTCTCCCACTTTCTCCCGAGTCTTTTGTTTCGCCGCCTCGAAGTAGACGCGCTCTGACTTCAGCTCTGACGTCGCGCCGTCTTCTTTTTTATTTATTTTTATTTGCTGCCCCGCTGTTCGCCTACTCAGCTCCGCCATGGCAGCACGCCACTCATTCACGTTGCGTCGAGCGTCTTCTCTCCCTTTTTTATATTTTTGTTAATTACCTCACGCCAGCTACGTGGCCCCCTCCACGTCAAACTCAGCTCGGCGTCTTCTCTTTCGCATATGCCAGTTTTAGCACGCCGTTTACTGAGCCGTGTAAGGGAGTCATATACTATGTGCCCTCCGAGGAGAATCGCCGGCGCAGCCGAAGTACCGATTGACTGCGATATTGGCTGGTTGCAGTGTACAACTGGCTGGCCAAGCTGCGGTTTAACTACTGCTGAACCTGGTTAAGGAGGGAAAGCTGTGGTGTATCGGGCAAGTAGACGCGGCTTGACGTCTATAACGTTGAGTGCGTTCCGCTCACTGGATATGCAGCGCGCCCACCCTGCCACCCTGGCAGGTGGCAGTTAATGGTTGGTCGCGAGAGGTTGGTCACCCAGTGAACGCTTCGGCCTATTATACCGCCCTCTACCGACGAATCGAATGGTCAAAGGTCAAGGGGTGAGACACCGTGGTGGACCACGTATGTTGAGGCCTATTATAACCACACTTGACCTCTGGCTCACTTGAAGGTCAACCGGCAACGCACGGCGAAATCGGCTTTACCTATATTCCGTTTCAAACATCATGTGCAACGCTGTGAAAGCTAGCGCTCTTGTTTACGCTGCCTGCATCCGCGACCAAAAAGTAGTGCGTTCTTTGTGGTGAGCAAAACATAGCAAATGCTTTGCCTGTAGGCTTACCACATGACACATCTGTCATGATCTTGATTAAATGCCCTCTGGCTAGTGACAACACGCTGTCGCGTCCTCGTGCCATAGAACACACGGGCACAGAACAAGCGCGGAGTAACATGCCTCCCTTTATTTTCCCGTCCGGACTATTTCCGCACCTTTCACAGCGTTACACCTGACGTATGAAACGTAGTATAGCGTAGTGAAGCTTTCGCTTCAAAATGGCGTGCACGGCGTGAAGTATGATGTCGTGGCAGAAGGAGCGAATTTAGGAGAGGCCTTTACGTCACAATTTTTGAAGCCGAACGTGAGAACTCCTCTTCGCTAGTTGGCGCTGCCTCAGCACTCTAGCCCTTGCGCAGGAGACAACAGACAATTACAGCGTAGCAGTACAGCCGCACGGTAAATACGGTGACGTGTTGCCGTTTCTATCATTGCCAGGCTTGCCCAGCCGCATTTGCCGTGCGGTAGCAGTTGACGTAGTTACCGTGCTTATCGTACGGTGTGGCTGAGGCTATCTAATCTCGTGTTGCATCTGGACGCCGGCAGCTGACAGACGCGCCGATAATGCAGACGGCGCACCTGTGCCCAACGTTGCTATAGGCTACATCATCGGTCAAAGTCTCCCATTAGTCCATCCGAAAACACGTTACTCCCCGTACACTTTTTGTCACGCGGCTCGGACAGCCAGGGCCTCTCCTCAGCTTTCCTTCGTCCGTGCATTATGTACTATGAGGTCTTTAGCTTGGCCAGATGCGGCTTAACCAGGCATTAGTTCTTATTTCAGTACGGCCTCCGGTATTGAATATTGTAGCTATGCTAATTATTTGCGATTGTTTCCTTTACCTGTACAAATGCGTATGGTTTATGCACAAGTATGAAAAGCATGAAAAGCACCGTAATCGGCGTGATAGTTGGCGTCGTTTAATGCATCACAGTAGGGTACTGTTACGAATGATACCTGCATTGAACGGTACGAGTTATGAGCTTAATTATGGTAGGAATCAATAATTGGAGAACAAGCCCGCTTATGAGCACGCAGATATCGGGAAACAAGGTATTCGGTCCGTAACATATCACGCCTGGTTATCTGCTGGACCAAACGAGCTGAGTCTATTTTTTTTTTAAGGAAGAGCTTTTGCAGCGGTCACTGCGCCCTTGCGTCGGACTTTCAAGGTCGAAGTCAGTGGTGCTTATTATTAGGTGGAGTTATAGAGAGGAAAATGGCACACGCATAACGTTAGGAGACAGAAAGGCAGCAACACTGATTAGATAATCAAACCGAGCTAATGATATTTCAACAGATATGAAGAAGAGAAAATTGATTCACGCCGGCTATATGATGCTTGGAATATATCGAAAGTAGTCTGTGAGTATGCCAGGAGTAGGTAAACGACAGCTGTATCTTGCCGGTACTCACCACCTATGGGTAAGAAACGTGGAGGCTAACGACAAGGGTTCAGCTTAAGTTAAGGACAACTCAGCGAGCTATATGGAAAGGAAAATGATAGATGCAACGTTGAGAGAGCGGAAGCGGGCAGAGTAGGTGAGGGAACAAACGAGGGTTAATGACATCCTGGTCGAAATCAAGAAGAAACGGACTTGGGCAGGGCATGTAATGCGAAGGCAAGACAACCGCTGTTCCTTAAGGGTAACGGAGTGGATTCCAAGAGAAGGCAAGCGTAGTAGTTGGCGGCAGAAGGTTAGGTGGGCGGATGAGATTGAGAAGTTTGCGCGAATACAGTGGCCGCAGCTCACAAAGGACAGGGTTAATTAGACAGACATGGGAGAGGCCTTTGCCCTGCAGTGGGCGTGTAGTCAGGCTGATGATGATGATGGCGATGACGATGCGAAGTCGAGGAAGGTCAAGACATCTAACGGTAACTAACTGAAGTAGCAACAAGAGTGTATTAGTGGTCCGCAGCGCACCAAACAGCAAAACGAAAAAAATATTGCAGAGATTTCCGTCGCTTTAGACTTGATAGCTGCTTTGCCAGAAAAGATCGCTGTATTGCCCGCCCCGCGTCCCTTTTTTCTCGTATAGGTACTACCTGACAGCGCACTGTTCCTGAGCACAGTTTTATGCTCATGCAAGCGCTGTTGCACGCTTTGTTGAAAATTCTATCGCGTCACTGAGCTGTGTGCCGTGCTTCGATGTAGCCAGTGCCACGTGACCACAATCTACGCAACGTGACTTGAGATGGAATGATGAGGGAATGCGACAGGAATCTAGTAGCTGTTGCGCACAGAATGACCGCGCGGTGCGCACAAGGCTTCGCAACGTCGAGTGTCTATTGCATCATGCTTCGGCTTACATCTAGTTGGACTAGTTAAGAAAGCTCGCGTTTCATTAATTCCGTCTACGCTTTACTCCAGCCCGATGAGACCTGAACGTTCGCTTGCATCGTCTGGGCACTTGGATAGCTCAAGCTGTTGACAGGTACAGTCTTGGTCAGAAGTCTTCAGGCCACAGTCTTCAGCTGCAGCGAAATGAATGTCCCAAGAATAATTCATGTAGCGGACCATTCAAAACACAAGTCACGCAGGAAGCTTGTCTACCGCAAGAAGAAACCTTCTGCTAGCATTTCAAGGTCACTCGGTATTTAATAGTGCCGCAATGGCTCTGTTATGCGGCTGAATCGAAAAGCCCCTGGACTAGACACTTTTGACCAAGACTGTACATTACGAAGAATGTTTCTAGTGTTCGTCAGCCGCACGATTGCTTCGAGCCTAGAGGGTCAAACAGTTTGGCGGTCGATGTTCATTTACGCCTGTTTACAAGCCCAGCTTTCTTGCACAATTACTTTTGATGGTAAGGCAACTGTGGGGTATTGTAAGATACTGTTATGAATGTACATATTTATGGGAATTCTCTAACCTTCCGAAGTCATAATACCTTGCTTTTAGTTTGTCCTGGGCTGGCACTGAATTGTTAAGAAAGGCATATAAAATCATTGTAGTGCGTTTTTGGCAATAAACAGCAGAAGATTATCGAAGCGTCCCGAGGAGGGATCTGCGGGTATGTTGAATGTTACGGTGCAGTCAACGACACGCGAAAAAAATGCGTTCATAAACAGCATCCTGTTCAAAAAATGTTGTAGTCATGTATTTTAGGCGTGATGCATTCTGTGACTCCCCGTGTGGTGAGACAGAAATCTTGTTTGAATATTGGCGAAGCTTCAGCGAAAGGTTGCGCGATTTAGTAAAGCATGACAACTAATGGTTTCGTTGCTTGCATTCGACAATTTCCGCCTCCGCTGCCCGAGCGTATATGGGCCTCGTAAGTGGTAGCGTTGCCTATTTGTATATTAACTCATGCCAGGGCTATTTTAAGCTAACGTGTACATGTTTCCTTTTTGCAGGTGAGTTGCTTCCGTTCCCTCGTGGCATGCCCAGTGGCTGGATTGTTAACCAGCAGGGAATACCACGAACGCCGGCCTGTCAGCTGTCAAGCAAGTACCACACGTCGCGTTACCTCTGCGCTACTAATTCTACACTCTAAACACAAAGTAGTAAATAAGGAGTAAGCTGTACTCCCTTGTACAAGTGCGCTAGAGGCCAGCATACTCATTTTTACTCCTGTACAGGCGTATTCGTGTTTAGAGTGTAGATTCACCCTGTGTACACGGTGAACTTGTGTTCCGCAGCTATTATACCAGGTACTTCAAGAAGGTTGATCACTAATTTTTAAAAATAAGGTTTTTATGGTAAAGAGAAGTTTTTTTCGGAATAGTAATACCAGTGTTGGCGGACGTCAAAAAAAAATCAGGCGAATTATTTTAACTAGTTAAGTGATCAACTAAGTAAAAATAGTTAACTTTTTAACTATTGCCGTTAGGCACGTGCACCTGGTTGAAAATGGAGATTTGTAGCCGGTCGTTAGTAATAGCCATATCCGTTTTTGGAATTTCGAAAACGCGATTACCCTTGTCGCTGTGACTCGACAACATTTTGCTACATCGTGCCAAAATACGTGCGCTTTCGAAAAGCATGCAGGCAAAGCAACCACTCCAGTGCACGTAACTAGTCGAAATAGCCAAATTTTGTCGAACCACAGCTCCAATGGTAGTCACGTTTTTAAAATTCTAAAATATCATTTGCATATTACTAACGACCGGCTACAAATATTTAATTGCAGTTAGGTACCTATCTGTAATAGTTAAAAAGTTAACTACTTGAATTAGATTAATCACCAAACTAATTAAAACTATTCGGCGGTTTTTCTGGCGTCCGCCAACTGGTATTGCTATGCCGCAAATAGCTTCTCTTTACCTAAAAAAGCCTATTTTAAAAATTATGTAAAGTCTTAAGTGAAACACCCTATATATGAAGTCCTAAAAATGACCGAACATCAAAATTTACTGAACAAAATGGAAGTGGCGGAGAATCATGCACACTTTTTCACCGATTCGCTGGGGCATAGAGCTATACTGTTCATCTAGTACCGCATTTATCAGTACACAAGCCTGTTTGCTTTTTGTTTGTCTGCTTGTTTCTTTGTTTTGTTTTAAGTTCTTGTTACTACTGGAAATATCTTTTTAAGGATTATCATGAACTGCAAGATGACTGAGTAGTTTACGCTTCCTTTTTCTCGTGAGCTTTATCGTAGCTTTACCGTAGCCAAGATACAAACCTTTTGCACATGGCTACTGTAAGCTGACTCTCGACGTTCTAGGTATCATTGTGCGGGATAAAAAAAAAACAGATTTCTCTTTCTTTCTTTCTCTCTCTCTTGAAATTCTATGTGTTCGTCATCATCATTCACTTTATCCTTTATCCACAATGAACAACGCGTGACAGCGCGGTGGACAACACCGCATTCAAGGGAAGAAAGATAGAGCAAGCGATTTGCCAATCAACGACCTACATCCAGTTTTTCACATCTCGTGTCAAAATACCATCCTGCAGTTTCGTCAGCGAAGCTTTATCTAGATTACTCCCCAGAACTCGTTCCACGTCCGCGTATGCATACAACGCCGCGAGGTATGGCGGCGCAATTCCCAAATTTCCTCGCTCGTTGATCGATTCGCCGCCCCTTTTTTTTTACTTTCGAAACGTCAGCGCTCACATTCTTCTTAACGGCACGCGCAGTCGTGGGGCGTCGGAACCCGTCTGCAGGGACCGCGCCGCGATGCTTCCACGTACTATACGTACGACAGATTTCAACCGAAGCGGTATTCAGCGCAGCGGGCATACGTCTTTATTTGTCATTCCGCGAACGTCGTCAGCGGGGCTGCTGGCGTGATGGAGAGTTGCTATCTATATACACACCAGCCAGCGCCCGCCGCAACTCGGGCCCCCCGCGCACCCGAACGCGGCGGCGATGCTGTCTTCGTATTGCCCAACGTCTGTCTCCGTGGCTAAGAGACGTGTGCACAGATGGCCGTCTTGGTGTCGGCCTCATGACGGAGCTGTGTGCGCGCGTACAGCTATATATATATATATATATATATATATATATATATATATATATATATATATATATATATATATATATATATATATATATATATATATATATATATATATATATATATATATATATATAAACGTATATCTCTTTATGGTGTTTTCCTCTGGGAAGCCTTAAAAATTAAGAATTCTGCACTTGGACGGATTTAAAATCATGATTGCGCCCCACCAAGCCTGCTAACAACTGATGGATACGTTGATCGTGGAAAATGGCTGCAAACTGAGTGCGTAAGCACTAATTTCTATTCATTCATTCATTCATTCATTCATTCATTCATTCATTCATTCATTCATTCATTCATTCATTCATTCATTCATTGTCCTACAGCGCGGTTAGGCAATGCAGTAAGGGGGCATATATTACAAAGCAAGATACAATCATAAATGTAGCAAATATCACAATGAGCCGCCGCCGTGGCTGAGTAGTTATGGCGCTGGGCTGCCGGCCCGAAAGACGCGGGTTCGATCCCGGCCGCGGCGGTCGCATTTCGATGGAGGCGAAATTCTAGAGGCCCGTGTACTGTGCGATGTCAGTCTACGTTCAAGAACCCCAGGTGGCCGAAATTTCCGGAGCCCTTCACTACGGCGTCTCTCAGCCTGAGTTGCTTTGGGACGCTAAACCCCTATAAACTAAACCAAATATCACAATGCCTCTTGACAATACACGACTGCACGACTGCAGTACACAATTTATCAACTCAAAACTCGGCAAACACAGGGCAGCCATTGACCTTACACACTGCTTTAAAGGAAATAATAAAAGAAAGAAGCCTCCAAGAGAGATAAAGCCCTAAGCCTCCCCCCCCCCCCTTTACGCAATAATTAGTGCGTGAGCACTAATCCGATGTGTACCAACCCCTAGCAAAATCATCCGTTGTCTTTTGCCTTGCCTGTTCGCAGCTGGCCTACCGCAAGCGTTCCGTTGGTTGGTTGGCCTCAAACAATGCTGGCACATACCCACTACGGGGGAGCGGCCAGGACACTGGCGGTTAATTGCTGGAAACAGGAAAGTTTTGGCGCTCCGTTATTGTGGTTGTTTTTCCCCTCACAAAATGGCACATACCCACAAGAGGGATTGGCCATAACCAGGCGGTGACTACCGCGGCACTGCCCGCTCATCGTCGTCTTCTACGCGGCAGAAACCCGCGCTTTCGTACTGATTGGAATGTAGTAAACATTCTCTGTAGTTTTTACGTAAGTATTCCATATATGAAACATCAATCTGTCTTATATGCGAGAACTCTATTCGAGGCCAGTAGGCTAAAGCCCATAGTCAAAAGGAACGCTTGATCTGCTTAGGTAGGTAGGTAAACTCTTTTATTGCGCCCAAAAACAGGGGACCAGTCAAAGGACCGGTTGCGCTGACTTAGAGGAGGTCGGCGGGGATCCTTTGGGATGCCGCGGCCTCCACCGCGCGCTGGATAAGCCAGCGTTGGTCTGCTGGCTTGGAAGTACACAGGAGAGACAGACCTGTTGGTCATCCATCGAGTGCGATTGAAAGCAAGTACTCCTCAAGGAAGCGGGAGGGCAAGTGAAATAATTAGAGTTAATATCAGCGTTATATCAGTACGGAATGTGTTCTGTATCTGCCTTGATCTCCGAGCACTTGGTTTAATGAGCTCTTCCGGAGTTGCAGAGCTGTATTGTCGGATACAACTCAAGAACTCAGCGGCTCGTCAGAGGACCCCCTTCCAGCCAATGGCGTCGGCCAATTCTCATGATCCTGCTTGCGTGACAATGCAGGGAGCGGCGCCACAATGGAGATGGTGGTCTATTCCCAACCATAGAGGGAAGTGACTATCCCCTTTCATCTACCGCTCCCTGCTTTGTCACACTAGCAGGGTGGTTAGTATCGGCCGACGCCACTGGCTGGACTTGTGCCTGTTTTCGTGTTGAGTGGCGGGTGCGGGTGAGGAAAGATTAGGCGGGCTGGGTTTGCCTGCTGTCCTTGTAGTGTTCGATTACTTTGGTCGTTAAATATCACGGCGCCTTCCTGTGACGTTGGATTTGGCCAGGCGTTCGAGGGCGCCCGGATGTTAGCATAGTGCACAGTCTGTGCTGTCGCGGCTATTTCTTTGCAGGATACAGCAAGGAACCGAGGATTTTTTTAAACGTAAATTATGATTGTGACGTTGATACTGCGACGAAAAAGACGAGGCTGGCAATGGCGCGGGATGGAGGGCTCGCGCTATAGTCCAGCGGCCATTAAAAATCGCCTCCTTTGCCATCGTTCACCGCGCCTCATTCTTCCGCTAGCCGCCATGTAGCAGTGTGCAAGAATTCTAATCTGAATTTTGAATTCGTTGACTGCTTTTTATGTTCGTTCCTGAGCCCTACTTGGAACCTTATTTCGGCAAGGCCAGATGCTATAAATGCAGCAATTCGTACATACCCCAACGGAACACATCTAGTATTCCGGCAGATGTGGCGCAATTTCGACTCACGAAACGTTACCATATACTGAAGCGAGGAACACTGCTATACAGACAAGTGTCGCAGAAATCGGCCGCACACAGATTCAGCAAAACCAAAGGAACGCAGAAACGAGAGGAAGCGATTGAAGAAGTACAGGAAAATAACAAATGGAAAAGAAAAAAGAGGCCCCAACCGAAGAGAGCAGCATATACGCAACCGCAATAACTGCGCGGTGAGACGAAGCCCGAGTAAGTATATGCCACACGCCCCCGGGAGCGTCCAGTGATTGATGATCGGTGCGAGGAGCGAACATGTAGGCGAGTCGGCGGCACCCTGCTCTTAAGACACGTGGTATGTATGTGGAGCAGGGGTGGTAGACACAGAGCCCGTCGTTTTCCCCGACGTCCGCTCGCGCGAAGAAGAGGGTGTATTTCTTCGAAGCCGCCCCGATGACCCCAATGTGCCGCCTTGCAGCCCGCGCCATGGAACCGGGCCGCGGTCTGGGGCCCAGTTGGCCGAGGGAATACTTAAGCGCCGCCCAAGGACAGAAACGGAAGAAACAGAAGCGGTGGAGATAAAAGCGATTACATGGGGTCTATCTCTGAAGAAAGAAACGACGGACTGCAGAAAAAAAAATGGAGGAGACACTTAAGGTTCGCCTTATGGATACGACGCGATAGTTTAATGGGTTACATGGCCGACATTCTTGAACAAAAAATTTGGATATTGGAAATTTGTTAATACTGGTGTGGAAATATTGAAGGTAATGGTCAATTTTTCCAATCTGTAGCAAAAATGTTTCACCACCAATCGCATGGAGCAGTTACGACTGCCTTATAAAACCAATAGAGAATGCCTTCGACGATAGCAAAAGCGTTAATAGCAAAAAAAAAAAATGCAAGCCTGTCGACGGGAGATCTGCGGATATATTGATTGTTATAGTGAAATCTTGCATTATAAAAAAAGAATCTGTTTAAAAACTCCCGTTAAAAAAAGATTTTTTTTCCGGAACTGTTGGGTGCGATAACCACATAGGCAGAATTGGTCATCCTCTACTTAACATTCATAGATCCCTGGAAATCCTCATGCCACTGCTGGCGCAGTGTTGTTGCTGCTGCTGTTGTCCTCATACATGCCCATACAGGGGTATCGGCCAAGAATTGGGGAGCGTAGTGCTGCAGCGGTTAGGCCATGCGCCACTGCCCTGTAATGGCAGGTGCTTCCAGCAGTGGGCCTTGTGCCACACAGGTTGCTTTGCCCGAGCAAACAATCATTAATTTAACTGCCACCCGCCACAGTGGGCAGCTTGATTACTATCCAGTGGACAAGTTGTGATGACACCGCGAGGTCACATGACCTAGGTGGCTCACCTGCCTCCTATAGGTTGCTCTCACTGCACCACCTGCCAGAGTGATGCTCGTGATTTTTCGTTCACAACGCCCATGCCGGATTTAAAGGATTAAGCAGTCTAAGATGATGAATAGTAAATGAAAGCCGAGTGGGCTTTCATACACTGTTACGTCATACCGCCATGGACGGCTAGCACGACCTCATTGCTAAGAGCACATTTCATAAGGCGGCGCCTTAAACCAGTTAGCCGAGAGGTGCGTTTTCGTAGCAACGTGAGGCGACGATGGCTAGCCTGCGAATGGAATCACCGCAACGTCGTGGCGACTGGCGTAGGCGTTAACGCACAGCGTTCATCCTGAGCAGCTCTCCAGAAAGGATTACTGTCACTGCAATTCAAAAACTTTCAGTGCGCGCACTCGCTCTCTATACGGCAATTGTGGGGGAACATTCAAATAGAGCGACCGAACGCCCGTTTTCACAACAGCGGTGAGTTGGAGCAGCAAGAAACTTCATGCCTTAAAATGAAGTTTGACGGGAAAACTGTCAGAGACGTAAAATATGTGATGTTAGGATTTAAGTTTGGGGACTCTTTAGTGACGTACAGCGAGTTATTAACAGCCTTTATTTTTAATACGATATCACTGGTAGGGCCGTGGCGGCGAAAACAGTACGGCACCGTCACCTGTGTGAAGCCTCCGCCGGCCAACCGTGGTAAGAGGCGTTTAGGGGAAATTCTCGCTCCCCGACTCTTCTCCGTATGCCACACACAATAACATGGGCTATAACAAAACGCCGTCTATAACTAAGCACCGTCTATAACGGAACACCGGCTATAATAAAAATGCCGGCGCTAGCAACTTGGTAAGGGCACTTCAGTGGCATTGATAGTGATTGGGTTCTAATAATGATATAGTCTGATACAACTCAACAACGAATCGGCAGATGCCTCTCAAAGGAGGCCCTCCAGCCAATGGCGTGGAAAGATTTTCAAGGCGCCGTTGTTAATCCGATTACGACCTGGTTATTCCCCATTCATCTGCCACCACCTGCGATTTCTCGCTAGCAGGTACAAAAGGGATCAGTCAAATTGGAGAATCGATAGAAACCTTTGGCTCGAGCTGCTCCTTTGATTGGAAGTTGTCGTTTCGTTCTTGAATTGTATCCTACCATACTGGTTCGGCAAAGTTACAAGTAACGGTAGTGGTCGCAGTCTCATCGTGCAATTCGTGGTCCAGTCTGCAAACCGATAGAACAGAGGAAGAGACGGTAGATGTTGAAAAGAATGCTCCCGCATTTCCTTTTTTATAATAAACGGGATGTTCGCAGAACTTCGTGGACCGTCTCCTCCGCGGAAAGCGCGCGTAACACGTCGCAGCTCGCCAGATAAGTCTGAATTTGTCGCGCCTTTCGCGCGTTCGCAGAGCGATCTTGGCGACCTATACGAGGCGGTAGTTAAGGCAAAAATCGATTGGGAACCGTTCTTACGAATAACGACTAGGGATATTTCCGAATAGCATCGTCGACTTCCGCTCCGTTTGTTCATATAACTCCGCGCGCTGTACACAGACAACCCGCCCGTTGCCACCACCGCTTATACCGTGCTCGCTAATGGATGGTGACGTCACCGGGAATCGAACGCTCGCAGGGAGACACGAAACAGCGAACGGACGCGCGGCGAAGCAAAAAACAGCCCGCCAGCTGAATCGCAGAGCGGAGGAGGAGACTGAGGCGCTTCCCTGCGCGTCAGAGTCGATGTCGCGGCGATGGTGGCGGAAAAGTTTCCCACTCCAGACGGTGAGCGCGCGCGACGCGCCTTTCCAGCTGTCGAAAGTTGTGGCCGCTGTTTAGCCTTTTTCGACGCCACCACCGCTCGTCCTCACTTCTGCCAGTGCGTGAATCTGCTGGCCGCTGGCCTTGCGTCGCCGCGGTATATTTACGGAGTAGCCGGCGGGAGCTGCCTGAAGGCGCACTCGGAGTTGCGGTGCCGTGTATTGCACTTTAGTCGGACGCAACTCAAGAACGCAGCGGCTTTTCCCCCGTCGAATGACCCCCTTCCAGCCAGTGGCGTCGGCCGATTCACATGACCCTGCTAGCATGACAATGCAGGGAGCGGCGCCACAGTCGAGAGAGGGGTCTGCCGCAGTGGAAGGATCCGGAGTAATTCCGACCTCCTGGGGATATTTAACATGTCAGCCGACGTTAAAGATCCTCAGGTGGTGGAAATTATTCCGGAAACTTCCACTACAGCACATCTTTCTTCTTTTTTTCTCTCAGTCCCTACTTTATCTCTTGCCTTACGGGGCGCGGTTCAGGTGTCGGCCGAGATGTGAGACATATACCGCGCCATTTCCTTTCCTCAACAACCATTTTTTTTTCTATCCCCGACCATAGAGGCAAGGGATTAACCCCTTTCATCTAACTTTCCCTGCTTTGTCACACTGGCAGGGTCATGTGAATCGGCCGACGCCATTGGCTGGAAGGGGGCTCCTTTGACGGGTAAAAGCCGCTGCGTTCTTAAGCTGTATCCGACTACAGGTGCGCACGATGTTATCGCTTACTTGCGATGCATTATTGTTAAATATGAGTTGAAGTAGCTATGGCCTCACGGCTGCCGTCAATGTAACAAGGTTTGCTCTGTAGTGATCATATGCTGCACTAAAGAATGACCAGTCGCTGTATCCCAAAGACGAATATACAGCCGCGGTATCGACGACGCCGCTGGTGATGACGCATTGCCGGAGAACTGGTATGCCAGTGTTCTGGTGATCGCGGGCTCTGGTTTACGCTAAGGGCCGTTGCCCTAGCTGGCAGTCTGCACAGTTTTCTTCACTGATTTACTATTAGGGCGACAGGGAGGGTTTAAGCGAACATAGACATAGCCGGTGGCGGCAGTCAAGCTTAAATATGAGGCTAAGAACTTTGTAAAGATATGGTGGCCGTGGCGGAGGCGAGGGTTTACTGGAGGTCAGTGGGAAAGGTTTTTGTCCTAGGGTGCATGTAAACGGGATTATGATCATGATAAGCATGTATGCGACGATGACAGGGTGGTTGTATTGCTGCAGGGATCCGCCGCAATCAGACGACAATTACACTGTAAGCAGCGTACAGGCTGGGCGGGCAGCGCACATTTTCCAAACAAAAATTGGAGGACGCTTAAGCTTCGCCTTTAAGAGTGGAACGCGACAGCGTGTTGCAACACTGCCAGGGAGTCCACGGAACGCCGTCGCCCGTTCGCCGCGAGCCTTGCCCGTTAGACAAATCGCTCTGCTAGGTACGGTGAAACGGACGCGCGGAGCGACAAACCACGTAGAAGCGCTGCCAGGCGCCTTGCCGAAACTCGCGGGACTCAAGTTGCAATCTCAATTCGTCGGCACATAGTTCTCGACAAACCTCATGCCACGAACGCCAGCATAGCTTCCGCGCCGAACGAACGGGCAGCAAGCCGCAAGACTCGTGGCGAACGCGCTTTGGATGTGCGCTGCGTTGTTCGCCGCTCACCGCGTGATTCCTGCGTGCCCGCACGGCCCCACTGCGCCCGAACGAGACGAGCGGGAGGCGCTAGTGTTCCTGTATATGCTCCTCCCTGCGGGAGCATATACAGGAACACTAGGAGGCGCTGCAGTCGCGCGCCATCTGTTGGGGCAGTGGCGTACATTGCGAGGAGGAGGAGGAGGAGGAGGAATTTTTCGCTCACGGCCGACGCCGCCGACGACACCGCCTTTTCTGCGACACGGGGCCCTCAACGCTGTCGCGTTAAAAAGGAGAATTTCTTGCAAGCCCGAGAGCGCGTCCTTGCTATCAGAATCAGTCACGAAAAGCCCGCAAATAATTCCGTGGTGCTGTTGGTTTCGACATGGGAGCCTGTCCTGTCCAGAGATTAAAAGGTGGCATCCCAATGGCTATCTGTCAACCGTAGCCATGCAGACCTTATGATTTCCAAGCCTGCCGGTTTATTGGCTATTCGTAAATCATGGGCGGATTCGTAACTAATGGGAGTAGAAAGCGGGAGGGGGGTGGCGGCACCCCCCTCAGCGAGAGACTTTCGATGGTAAAATCACGAAAACCTCAATTTTCTGTCGAAGAAAGCAAAACCGGTACATCTCGCATATAGGACCACTTTCGCGAAGAATCATCGATTAATCCGGCCGTGTTCTAGTTCCCCTTTGTTGTTGTTGTTGGCTGCATAAAAATGCCGCTTTCTGCATTTGTGTCAGGTCACTCTTACCTTCTATTTCTTTTTTATCTGTCACACGCCGACATTGTTCTCACTGCAGTTCTTGCTGCTATCTGATATGGAAGGTTCGGCTTTTGCGCCTGGCTTTTGTTTCGTTTTCTTGCTACCTAGTTTCCATTCTGCTATATTCAGGTTAATACTCTGTAATTTTTCGTTAATGTTACCGACGCGCTGTACATTCCGTCTGTGCTTTTAAATGTGTTTAATCCACTTTTTCCCATTTAATATGTCCCCTCAAATATCACCTTCGCCGCACAGATTTATGTTAATGAAAAACATCAGAAAGCACTCAGGCTTAGCGTAAGGCACCTGTAAAGCGTTTAACTATGACGCCATCCGCGTTAACCGGAGCCGCAGTACGGCCACTCCAGTGGCACGTATGTTCTTCCCCTTTTTTCCCCTTTTTTCTCGCCCGCTTTTCTCCAGGCCAAATGCTCTTCCTTCGCCACCGCAGCTGCCTTTCCGGCGCACGTTCCGAAATCGGGGCGCGTGGTCGAAATGTCCCCGTTCTCCTCCATCTCCCTTTCCTCCAGCGCCTTCCCCATTTAGGGAGAGGAGCGGGAAGTGGGGAAGAGCGAGATGAAGAGAGGGAGGAAAGAGCACAAAGAGGGACAGCCTGGAGGAGAAGGGAGGGAAGGAAGGGTTGCCTCGAGAAAAGAGATAGGCATGGCCGGCGGCGTTGCCGGAAGCGGGGCGTAATGGCTTTTAAATGTTTTCCGGCACGCGGCCGCCCACCTCCTCCCTTGTCGGGACCCGGGGGGAGAGAGGAGTAGCGCCAGAGAAGACCAGATAAGGGCGAATGAAATGGAGCGCAGAGAAGAGCGCCTCACTGCGACACGCGGAGACAGCTGGCTGAGAGGAGAGAGAAAATTAGGGAAAGAAAGTGAACTGCAGAGCAGGCCAGGCAGGCTCGGAATGACAAAACGGGATAGCAGGACGCGCTGGGAAGATTGATGCACTTAGAAGAGCAAATGGGTGGACGGACAAATTCGTTTTCTCTCACAGTGCGTATAAAGACGCGGGACCTTTGCACTGCAGGTCTGGTGTGGTAGGCTGTAGTTAGCAGAACTTGCGCCCGTCACTTAAGCGGCCAATACATTGTTGATGAGTTCACTATAAGGATGTCAGTAAAGGAAATGAACTGCACGCGTGGGTGCCTACGTCGTTCTGTAAGCGTAAACGAATTAAGGAGCAGTGATAACATTATCCGGGGGCGTATTTGCTAGCGTTTCTTTACATGATTAGTTTTCTTCCCTTTCTGCCGTTGGAAAGTTCCGCGTTTCATAACGAAGCCGGCGAATGACGTAGCTTGATTGACGTCAACAGCGACGTCATAGACGGTAGCAGCCAATGGTCAAATAGCCAGTGAATGGATTAGGAAAACAACCGTTATAAAATAAGTCCCCATAAGCTGGATCCACGAAGCCTTTCTTACCTAAGTGCGGATCACGCTTGTTCAACGGGATCTTGATGTGAATGAATGAATGAATTCAATAAACAGCCTATGTCCGGGTCGTGAAGAATTTCAAGCGCTATTCAGCCGCCCAATCTCGCCATGCATGCTTCTACGCAAAAGAATTCGAGTCGAAAAATACAACAGAACCATATCAAGAATACGACAAAATGTTTTGTAGTTTTGTCGTAACCACAGAGTTCGCTATTGTTTTGTAATATTTTTCTGCAGTACTTTTCTGTAATCTGTAGGTCTATAGTACTTTTCTGTGGCAACTACACACAATTAGGTTGTAAAGTGCTATAAAAATTGCTGTTGTTACTACTTTTTTCTTCAAACCATTGCAGAAAATCTGTTGCGAAGACAGAATATTTTCTGTTTGTGTTTTTCGACCGGGGTTGACAGGAATAACAGGCTGGAAAGCTTTGTGTTAGTGACCACATGCCAATACTGTCGGGCTAGTCAGTAGACGAATCCCGCTAGCTGATGTGGGGCGAGCGCAATGTGGATGCCTGCGCTTTATTCCAGCATGTTATGCAGCGCACTCTGAGGGGAGAGTGTCTTCAAAGGTCTTTCTGCGAGGCAGTCATATCTAAATAATTTTCTCCTTGATGTTCTCGCGTTGTGTTTTATTTTTTAAGTGAAAATACGCAGTTTAACTCACGCAAAATCTGCGAGTAATGTCATTGAGCAAGTTCGGATTTGGAAGATGTTTTTCATCCCTTTACTTCATCAACAAAATTTCCCCTCTCGACTCCATCAATAGCGAGACGAAATAGCCACAACTTATGTGCTTTTTTTATGTGTGAAGTTTCATTTTTGAATTTGCTAGCCACAAGCGTGGAAATATTGTTTCCGGAACGGCACGCGGGTCAAATCCCTCGTCTCCCAAATTAAAGGCCTGTATGCGTAGTTATTCACAATTTCCCATAAACGCCATTGCTGTCTTCTCCCTTTCTTACTTCAAATAATCTGTTTTACATTACTTTCACCTCCGCTTACTTACTTGATATCTAGGCACCGCAGTTTAAGTCGTTCAACTATTCAGGCACCTCTTCAATGCGGAATAACCTTCAATTTTCCCCCTATCTTTTTTTCTTCTCACACGCGAGCTGTCGCCTTCATAAAACTGAGAGAGAGTGTGTGCGCGCATTCTTCTATCCCTTTGCTTCGGCCCCTTTTCAAATGTCTAAAACTGTTCCCACAGTGTCGCAGCACTTCCTTTTACCCTTTACTGCTCGCTCAACCATCCAAGTTCTCCCCATCCTGTATAGTTGCAGTGCACTGCTTCCCGCACTGGCTTCCCTATTTTTCTTTACTTTCGTCCTCCCTATTTGGCGCCACGCCCTGCGGCGGCGGCGGTCCCCGACTTTGGCGCCGCTCTTATCAGCCTTCCCGCTTCGCGCCCTTTTTTTTCCCGCCCTTTTTCGTCACCCGCCGAACACCGCGGGAGGGGGGCAGCACTCCGGATTCGATCGGGAACCCCGGGCAGCCAGGCGGGCGTGGAAGCGTCAGCGCGAAAGAACCGGTTTCGTCCTTTTCCTTCTTTCCCCATCGCTTCCTTCCGTTCTTCCCTCTACAGGGAGAGAAAAATCTTTGTCCTTCTTTTTTCCCTCTCCTTTCTTGCCAAGTTTTTTGGGGAAAACTTTCCCCTTGGAGGCGAGAGTCGATACGGGGTTCAACCCTGCTCTTTCCCACTCTTCCCTGCGACCTTGGAATAAGCCGGGTCCGCCAAGTCAGCGTGGCGTTCGCCCTCGCCGCATTCTGCGTGTGCACTGCTGAAGGTTGTGCCCGCCGTTCTCGGAAACGGAAAGACAGCTGCTGGGGATGGTCTCCCTCTTCCGGTTCCCCAGATGTCTCCATGAGGGAAGAAAATCGTCCCCGCCTTGTATTCCAATTAACCGCGTGAACGGGTTACTCCCGAATCGAGCTGCCGTCCTTCCCCATTTCTGCTCCGGGCTCCCTCGCAGTTAGCATGGCTCCCAATTTGCCTTGCGCTCTATCTCGCTCCACTTTGGTTCGTGCCCCGCTTTTATTTCATTTTGTTCTCCAGCTTTCCGAAAATAATGCTTTTGCCAGAACCTATCCTCTGGGGCTTTTTAGTAATGAAGACCGAGTGCTGCTGGCCCGTTTCGTAATTTTATACCGAACGAGGAATTTGTCAGTTTCTCTGTGTTCTGTGATGCGTGTTGGGAAGATTGAATAATCTACGACGCAGTTTCTGACTTACGTCCTGACCTAGCACACATATGAAGTCACACAAAAAAAAGCTTGTTCTCACTCCATTGTTTCGTTTGTTTTATTTTGCTCTTGCGGTGCCGATGCTTTGAGAAAATTTCGCTCATGCACTTGCTGGGCCATGATTTGAGCACTGCGCTGATGGCATGTCCTTGGCCAACACGCAAAACATTTCGGCTACGGGCCAGTCTTTGAACTATTATCATGGCAATGCATTCGCGCCTTACATAGTTTACGTCTGGCAGTAGGGTGCGTTTAGTTCGAACCGTTTCTTTCTACAGCCTCGATAAAAAGTTTTCAGTTCACACGGTTTTCTTTTTGGCAGTGTAGCTGTCAGTTGAGGGACACCAGACATAAAAAAATAACAGGAGAGGAATGAAGGCTGTTGGCCCCATTCCTCTGAACACTTCCAGCTTGGGGACTGGCGTAAGAACAGGGTTGGTCAATAGTTCCCAGGCCACGGCATCTGCTTCCCATCGGTATATCCTGGCACTTCAGATGACGATGAAGTTATCAACGTTCTCAGAGGTTAGGACGATACTACTTCTACATTGTACATATATATTGAGCTTGGGGGGGGGGGGGGGGGTTGTCGTAACTGCTCGACTGTACAGCTTGAAAGCAGGCACTGTGGCCTGGGAACTTTTGACGGGCCCTGTGCTAGCTATAAGGCTGGAAAGCAAACCGGGTGGTCTGAGGACTTTTGACGAACACTGTATACCACGCGCGGCTATGGCGACGCTGATGGGGCTCGAGCGCGCAGCAAGCGTGAATAACGGCCTCCCGGCGCAGCGGTTGCCAGCCGATAAACGCGGCAGCGTCTGTCCCGCTTAGCGCCGCCGCACCGTGACATGCAAAGGAGCGGCGGCCGCCGGCTCCGCCGAGAGTGTATATCGCCGCTCCTCATCAGCATTCCGCGGCGGTGGCCTTGCATCCTCGGCGCGTTGCGCCGTTCCTCTTCTGAGCGCGCGAGCGTTCTCGTCCGCACGCGCCGACTCCGTCTTGCTCCGCTGCGATCATCTGGCGCCCCCCCTCTCTCTTCCTCTCTCTCTCTCCCTTTCTTTCGTGGTACGCCAGGGGATCATGGCCAACGACTCCTCAGGTCCCTCTCACCGTCGGCACCCAACGGCGGCGCGCCCTCCCGGCGACTACGATCGAGTCACGACGGAGAACGGAAAGGTAGCCGAAACGTCGTCCCCTCCCGGCTCCTTTCCTTTCCTCATTCCGTCGGCATCTTCTTTCATTCTCTTTTTCGCTCTTCTTCAGTGACGCAGGCTTCGCTTCTCGTACGACGATCAGCGCGATGTGGTTTGCCCACGGCTGCGTTTAGGCTAAGGGAAGAGGAAGAAAACAGATGGGTTAAGGCAGTGAGATTACCCAGGCATAACGTTAGTCCGGTTGCCGACTCTACACGTGACCAATGAAATGGAAAGAGGGGTGAGGGGAAAAGTCAAGCACATCGCTCTCGGTGTCGTCCGATAAAAAAATTTAAAAAGTACTCTGTGTCTTCCTGTGTGCTACCTTCTGTTCTTCGGCGCACGTAATAACGATGTGGGCTTGCCCGTGCGGCCTAACGGCCTTGAAACGCCAATGCTTTTGTTTCGGCGCCTGAGGTCTGTGCGCGTGGGTGTGTGAGCAACCTTGAGATAACTTCTCAACGCGAGGGTTCGCTGGCGATGTGCGGCGCGTTTACTCGAGAGCGGCTTACCCGATGAGAGACAGGGTGCGCCGGAAACCGGATGTGCGCGAGCTGGCAGTTCCGGTGTTCCGAAAAAACAAGCTGAGGCCGCCCGCATCGGCCTCAAGGTTCTTGATCACTGCAATGGTTATGATTACTTTGTGTGTGCAATGTATGTACAGGCGCGGATATGCCCTAGTTCCTTCCGATTGTTCCAGGTGTCTTGCTTTTCTGCTCATATCGTGTTTGGAGCTCCGCAGCGTATCGTCGCGTTTTCTCCCCTCTTTACATCCTTTCTCTCCCATCTCCTTTTTGGGGCAGCCAGCGCCTGTGCCGCTTGGGTGGCTGTTGGAAGCCTATCCCAAATTCCCTCTTCGTGTGTCTGTGTAAGCGTTATCACACCAAATGACAATTAACCAACAGACAAGTAAGTACGCATAAAAATTTATGTACAGCCTTTGCCAAAAGTAAACAGTCCATAAGAGCTCCTGTGACACCAACGGAAGTCCTAACTTTCGGAGGAGTTGGGGGGACAAGAGTTGCTCTCACCTTCTGCAGCCTTTTTGAACGCTGCAGACGATCAACGAGCCACAGAGCACGCATGGCATGGAAGCAGACACCTTGCGCTCTAAACTTTTGAGAGTGTACTGTGCGATGTCAGTGCACGTTAAAGATCCCCAGGTGGTCGAAATTCTTCCGGAGCCCTCCACTACTGCGTCCCTCATAACAGGAGTCACTTTGGGACGTTAAAACCCCCATAAAGCCATAAGCTTCTGAGGAAGCATTCATAACAAAAAACTAATTAGTCCATATTGCCGTCTTTTATCTGTTCGTTGCTTACGTTTGCTTTATACAGATTTAAGAATTTTATCTGCATGTCTTCGTCTTACCTCTGCTCAGTTACAATTTACATGCGACAGATGAAGTCACGAAGCCGCACTCATCAGGCAAGTGACAAAAGTCAAATCGTTTTTGACTTCAAAACGAGGCACCCACTCAAGAGAGCCCTTTGAAGGGACACACACGAATGGAGGGTTCTTGACCGCGATAACTGATTTTCAGTATTAAAAATATTTTAATATTAGGGAGTAACCAGGGAAAAAAAAAAGACGGGCGATCATTCGATGTGATGCGACAAATCTACGTTACCAGTATTGGTTTTATATATCGCTTTCCTTTTCATTTTAGCTTTTGCAATCATTGCCTTCCCACTGCGTCTGTGAATTTTATTTCGTGGGTCCTTTTTAGCTCCGCTCCTGCGAGGGCTTCTTTTGGGTGGAGGTGGGTGCAGGGTGAAGGTAGGTGGGCAGTGCCTGCAGGCCTTTTGGACGGTGGACCTTCAGTGAGTGGGTGGGTGTGTGGAGGCTCCGAACACACAGAGCACGTTATTTTCGCCGAATGATGACTATTATTCTAACCTAGTAAAAAACCTAACAATCAGAAATCTGGCGCGTGTATCGTTTCGGCTGGTAAGAAAAATCGCACGTGTAACTAAGATGATCAGCACTTATGTCTGAAAGAAGCTAAAGCGACCCGTAGCCAGAAAAAAAAAGGAGAGGGGCGGGACAGAGGTCGGAAAGTGGGAGGGTGGATGGGGGGCAACCCCCTTCACGGTACATCACGTAACCTATAGCCGGCGCATGTATAAACGCATGGGAAATCTTCCTTTCGGGCTCACAATCGTACAGCTCGTCAGAAAATTTTGCCTTTGTAACAAGTTTTATTTTTCGAAACTGCCCATATTTTGCTGGATTGGGCAGGAACCAGTCTGTTCAGAGTCATCCTTGCGCTACCATCAGGAGTGTCACCTAGGTCAATTCTAGCCATGAGTCACAAAGAAAGGGAAGACACTGACCACGTGCTAAATTTTGGATGAGTACCATACAGGCAGTTTCCGCGTTCGGAAAGTGGTGCCGCGGAGATTCTAGCCCTCGTCTCTTTGCCGTTCCTACACACATGGCGGGCTGCCGCACGCGCAAGAAAGAAACGATAGCCTAATTTGCCGTCGGGGCCTAAATGCTGGTCCGTGCCCCCGCCCTCCGCCCTGCCTCCCTCAGTGAGAAGGGGTCTCTCATTTGGGCTTATTTGGGCGAGCTCTATAGATAGGCCAGGGTAGACCGTCGCTGGCTGGGCTTAGCGGTAGCAGTCCAGACAATGGGAGACAGTGCGTACGGTTGCCAGCTGCCATCGGGTGTGTGCGAGGTACTGCAATTTCGACGTCGTGTGGGGCTCAGGAGCTCGAAATACCGGACTGCTGCCCCAATACGCAGGTTGAGGTCGCGCACTGCCGCTATTTGCGCGCGGCTTCTTTGCTTGCTCGCAGTTGCGTTCAGCTTTGTTCGTTTCAGTATTGCCGTGTGCGCAGGCGAAAAAAAAACGCCCTTAAGAGGCCGCGAGTGCACAAGGTATATACCACAAGACACGCGAGGTATGCCCGTGGCTCCACGTTGTGTGGTAACCGTGGCCCAACTTTGCGTTTATCGCCTTTTGGCCTTTGTGCATCTCGGCCGGGTTACGTTGCACAAAGATATTAGGGCGATTTCGAGGTTGTGCTATAGGTGGGGAAAGTTGTATAACTTAGCCATTGGGCGTTTTGTCTGTGGGCGGTCTTCAGCGACTAACCCAAATACGAGGGGCTGACGAGGTAAACATTCTACGTAGAGGACCAGGCAGGCTGGCGTATATTCCTAAATTAATCTTTTCTAGCGAACTTGCAGAGGCAGATAAAGACATTGCACAAAAAAAATAGTTTTTTTTTTTTGCGTAGTGTCTGCGTCCACTAGTTCGCGACAAAATATGTATTTTAGAAGCCATCACCAACTCGGCCAACTTAATGTGTTAACCGCATATGTTGATTTCTTTTCGAACTGTTGTGTTCTTTATGAGATGTCCATAAAGATGTGCTGTCGCTTTTTACTCCCTCCTACGTGCTCTATATGCCATGTCTGTACTCGTTAAAGAACCTCAGGTGCACCGGGGGCCCTCGACTGCGATGTCTCTGCTCCTTATTTCAATCTTTCGTTCGTCCCTTCATTGAAGGAGCGATTGATGCGTCCTCTTACAGCCACGGAGCTACTGCGCGTTTACTTTCATAATAACCGATTTTCATTTTCATTTTATTCGAGGAATTATGCGTTCAACGTGCGCCTTGTATCGTCATCGCCACTCGTGTCCTGAACACACCGACGGCACGCTGCCAATTGTAAAACAAGAAAAAAAACTCCCTTTCGTACGTCATGTGCAAAGTTGTCAAAGCTAACGCTCTTGTTTGCGATGCCTGCATCCGCGGCAGAAAAGTGGTGCGGTCCTTGTGGCGAGCGAAACATAGTAAATCCTTCACCTGCAGGCTCACTAAATGACACATTTGTCGTGATCTTGATTAAACGCACTGTTATTGCTGACGACACGCTGTCGCTTTCTCAAGCGCTCGTCCACAGAGCAAGCGTGCAGTAACACGCCTCCCTTTATTTTCGCGTGCGTACAACTTCTGTGTATATTACTTCTTGTGTATGTTACCTCTCCCCCTAACCTCTCTTCCTGTCCCCTCACCTCTCTCATTTAATTTCTCCATTCTGCCTGCTATCCTCTATTTCCGCTGCCCCAGCTCAGGTGCTTCAGTATCGATGGCAGATGCCGGGGCTAGCAAAAATCTTTTCCTCCCTTTTTACTATTATTTTAATTAAAAAAAACCACTTACTACTACTACCACTTCTGGACCTTTCACAGCGTTGCACCTGATGTATGAAGCGGTGTAGTCACCGCGCATCTCATTAGCAGCGCACGCATCTCATCGTAGTCTTCGCGCGGTCGTCACTTTACCAGCGATTATTAGGGAGTCCTCGAGTCGACGTGATGACGCAACATCCGGTTCCTCTAGCGACGGGGATCGAACGCGACGATTACTCCCTCCAACCTGCGGCGGTGGCGGCTGGGAAAGCAGCGTGAAGATGCGGTTCGGTCGGACTCGAACAAACGAGCGGGCAGTAATATTAAGCGAGGCGCGATCTCGTTGTGCATGCCGACGTGGGAGCGAGAGACGTTGCGAGGCGCCAGCAGGCATGCATGTCAGCCGGGGCGGTCTGTGTACAAGCGCTGGGATTCGCCTTGGCGTGCGAATGAGGAGCAGAGGTCGGGGCGGGTGATTATCGGGCTGGCTTCGACGGTGTTCGCTCTCGCCCGGTGTTATTCCGGTTCGTCTCTCTGACTAGTGTGCTAGGCACGTAGCGGGAGGTTATACTTCCGTGCTTGCCTGAATGCTTCAGGGAGTAAGGACGGAAGTGTAACAGAACCCAGTCGAAAAAAAAAAAAACGACAGTATACCGTGTCAAAAATATGACAAAATATTTTGTAGTTTTATCGCAACAACAGTTTTCCTGCTGTTTTGCGGTATTCTGCTGTAGTTATTTTTATGTTTTTCTGTAGTCTGTAGTTCTTTAGTACTGCTCAGTACTAACTACACAAAATCAGTTGTTAATGCAAAAATCTGGGTTTGTTACTACAAGCTTTTGGTCAAAAACATTACAGAAAATCTGTTGTGACAACAGAAATTTGCCTGTTGTGTTTTCCGACTGGGAATGAATATACGACGCTAGCTAGCCCTGCGTTTTTCGCGGGCAATTCGAAAAATTCGAAGCGAGGTAAAGGTTTGTCTTTTTCTTTTTACATTTTTTCTCACAACGCAGAGGCAATAGCTTAGCATACTCATGTACAGTCGTGAGAAATGTGAGAGAGAACAACCCTTTTGCCAAATTTCCAACTCCGAGGTTATATCTGCCCTAAATTTGAGAATGACTTTTGGGTGTTATACGCCAAGAAAAAACTTGTAAGAAAACTTGAAAGCTATGGCTGTCCCTTATAATTATGAAGTAATCAATAAATGAATGATCAAACATAGTTCCCAATCATATTTCTCAAGACTGTACACCTCAACAAAGGAGCGGCAAATGCGCCTCGAAGGACACCCTTCAACCAATGGTGTACGCGTATTGTCATGACGCCGTAGTCAACCGCACTGCAACTACAAAATTACGTGCAATGACACGCTAGCGAATGCAATATCATTTACAATGTATTCATGATAATTGGTCGACGTCATTGGTTCGAGGGTCTTCATTGACTCGGGCATTCGCAGGCTGCATTCTTAAGTTGTACCCCGGCATATCGGATATATGTTGGTTTTGCGGCGCATTAGCGACAGTGGCTGTTATTCACAGGACTAAATACGCTCCGTTATAAGGCTGCAATAGCGACTACTGGGCTTATGTGTGACTCTTCTCAAAGTAGTAAGCAGCAGTAATAGTGTTGGCGCGGAGAGGGGGCTGGGGGAGGCTGAGGTATGCCCGCTTGGAAAAACCATGATAACCGTAAGCGTAAAGCCGGCTCCCTGCCGAAACTCAAAGACGTTGTTTTCAATAACCTCGATGGTTTGCTTTCGAAAGAAACCACTTTTCCGCAGAAGGATATAACACAAGTTACAAGGTGGTGTTTTTTCTTCCTTCAAACCTGTAGCACTGCATTTTGACCAGCCACTTATCGAGGGGGAGGAGCTCTTGAAATACGACTGGAGACGTTTGCCAGGTCACGCACGTGGCATGCCATTCCATAGGATGATAATAAAACACGAAACAATACCCGTAAACGTACTAATGCCACTTCTCCCACACCGTAACACCTCCTCTTCGGCGAATAAAAATAGGTCACTTTGACCCGAGAGCATCTGTTCCGTCTCTCAGCAAAGAAACGTACACACAGAAAGGCCGGTCAGCCCAAGTCTCGTTGCTCCAGACCCGTGTCTCTATCAACGGCGATAACGTATGGCCGCCCATTCTTCTTCTTTCGGAATGCCCTCTCCTTCTCTCTCTCACTCCTCACTTAATCGAATGAGAAGAGGAGCCGAGTTCACGAGCAGGCACGTGATAAGGTGACCTTGCCGACGCCCATTTTGTCTTCCCGCACGCTCTCCCACCACGCCTGCGTCGCTTCGCCTTTTCTAGCGGCGGCATTGTTTTCACGTCGTCGGAGATGATCCGATTCGTGCCACCATCCGCATCATCGCGGTTGCGCAAGCGAAGAGAAAACGGCGGACACGACCTCCGCTTCTCGCTCATCATTACACGATTCGCTGCTATGCGGGCAAGCACGCCTCGGTGACCCCCAGGCAACAAACGATGCGATTATTGACCACGCACAAAGGGGTTCGAACAGGTACGCCCCATTATGCAAACACCTCGAGCGCGAAAGCGTGCCCGCCTAGAGAAAGGGGGACGCGGAGGACGCTACAGCTGTAAGAGCTGCGCGCCGTGAAAGCCTCGCCGTGTTCGTGCTACAGCTAAGCGGCAACGAGCTATCGGCTTCCCAGAGGGTCATCGTCATGACTTGGAGCTGCGTGGCATTCGCATGCAGCTTGACACTTGACATGCAAGTGAGTTTTATGTGCAGTGCATGAAGCCTGACGCCCGTCACGTATCGTGCCTGACACGTACCTGATATGCAGGTGACATACGACATGAACCATGATTGATACCTGATATGTAGGTGACACTTGACGTGCAGGTGCATGTAGCTTGACACCCGACATGTACCGTGCCTGACACGTATACTGGCATGCAGGTGACGCCCGACATGCGCTGCGCTTGACACAAGGCATGCAGATGACTATTGACGTGCAGGTGCATGCAGGTCGACACCCGACATGCACCATGCCTGACACTACCTGACATGCAGGTGGCGCCAGGACATGCACCGTGCTTGACACCTGATATGTAGGTGACAGCTGACGTACAAGTTCACGCAGCTTGGCACCGGCATGCATCGTGCCTGACACTCACCTGGCATGCAGTGGCGCCCGACATGCACCGTGATTAACACCTGATATGTAAATGACACTTGACAAGCAGGTGAATGTAGCTTGACACCCGACATGTACCGTTCCTGACACCTACCTGGCATGAACTGTGATTGACACCTGATATGTAGGTGACACTTGACGTGCAGGTGCATGCCGCTAGACAACCGACATGTACCGTGCTTGACATGCACGTAGTTAACTTCTTGCCCTCCTTCCGATGGTATGGCCGGAATGGGCTGGTCCGTTGCTCCTCGCGAGCGGTAGAATGATGATGGCACGCTGGCCGGTGATCGAATATACGGCGGTTAGCGATACGAAGAGCACTTCGGGTCTTCGTCCGCTCGTCCGGCGACACGTTGCCGGTTGGGGCAGCAATTCCAACTTCTCAAGACAAAACTTATTTATTAAAGACGGGATTGATAAAAAAGGCATATGAGCAAAAGGCAGTTTAAAAGGGGCAGTTTTAAAAAAGGCTGATAAAAAAGAGCTGTTAAAAACGGCTGAGCTTGAGACTCTCCGCGCTCCTCCTAAGTCGTTGTTTCCCACGGGTTTTAACCCTTTCGATAATTGGGCGGAGCTTTAGTAAACCAGCTCTCGCCCAATTTGAACCAATAGCAAAGCAATGGCATCGTATGTACAAGTGGGCGGAGCCCAGGGCTTACAGGTCCGAGCCCAGTGGACCCCGCTCCTCCTGAAACGTGCAGGACGCGTGACTCCCCGTACGCAGCTCGGTGCACGTGCATTCCATCGAATGCCACGCATCAGATCTTCCGTCTCCGTGACAGCAATAATAATAATAATAATAATAATAATAATAATAATAATATAATAATAATAATAATAATAATAATAATAATAATAATAATAATAATTGGTTTTGGGGGAAAGGAAATGGCAACAGTATCTGTCATATATCATTGGACACCTGTACCGCGCCGTAAGGGAAGGGTAAAGGAGGGAATGAAAGAAGAAAGGAAGGAAGAGGTGCCGTAGTGGAGGGCTCCGAAGAATTTCGACGACCTGGGGATCTTTAATGTGCACTGACATCGCACAGCACACGGGCGCCTTTGACAGCAAAGGAATGTCTTCCGCGGGGCATGGTCGACTCGGCGCCGGAACAGAACAGGATTAGTTCCGTAGCTGGCAACGAGGCACCCTAAGCGCGGCGTCACGCCTCGACGTACATTCCTCTATTTCCCCCGGGCATGGGCCGCTCCTGGGAACAGGTGCGGGGGGGGGGGGGGGGGGGGGGGGGGGGGAGCGACGACCCATGGGAGCCGTGGGCTTCTAACTTAACACACGTGATATCCGACATGCGCCGTGATTGACACCTGATATGTAGATGACACTTGACGTGCAGGTGCATGTAGCTTAACCACCAGACATCTACCGTGCCTGACACTTACCTGACATGCACCGTGATTGACACCTTATATGTAGGTGACACTTGACGTGCAGGTGCATGTAGCTTGACACCCGACATTTATCGTACCTGACACGTTATACTGGCATGCAGGTGACGCCCGATATGCGCCATGCTTGACACCAGACATGCAGATGACAATTGACGTGCAGTTGCATGCAGGTCGACACCCGACATGCATCGTGCCTGACACTTACCTGACATGCAGGTGGCGCCGGACATGCACCGTGATTGACACCTGATATGTAGATGACACTTGACGTGCAGGTGCATGTAGCTTGACAACCGACATGTACTGTGCCTGACATGCACGTGATATCCGACATGCGCCGTGATTGACACCTGATATGTAGATGACGCTTGACGTGCAGGTGCATGTAGCTTGATACCCGACATGTACCGTGCCTGACACTTACCTGGCATGCACCGTGATTGACACCTGATATGTAGGTGGCACTTAACGTGCAGGTGCATGCCGCTTGACAACCGACATGTACTGTGCCTGACATGCACGTAATATCCGACATGCGCCGTAATTGACACCTGATATGTAGATGACGCTTGACGTGCAGGTGCATGTAGCTTGACACCCGACATGTACCGTACCTGACACTTACCTGACATGCACCGTGACTGACACCTGATATGTAGGTGACACTTGACATGCAGGTGCATGCAGCTTTAAAACCGACATGTACCGTGCCTGACATTCACGTGATATCCGACATGCGCCGTGATTGACACATGAGATGTAGATGACACTTGACGTGCAGGTGCATGTAGCTTGACACCTGACTTGCAGGTGGCGCCCGACATGCACCGTGATTGACACCTGATATGTAGGTGAAACTTGACGTGCAGGTGCATGCCGCTTGACACCTGCCATGCAGCATGTGAGGACAGAGAGGACAAAGAAAAGTGTTTTAAACCGACTGCTATTTTGAGACGCAACCATTTTCTAAATTGCAGGGCTAAATTGCAGCTTGAGGATAGTATACTTTATGGCAGCGCTAACTTCATGAGAAATGCGTTTGCTGGGTGCTCTTAAGCCTACGTCTAACGGCCTCTCCGACAGATGAAAAGCTTCTCCCGAAGTCCATGTACACTTGAAGACCTGCCACGAGTTACGCATCTGTGTTCCCATGTGTAGGGAGAATGAAAGGCCCCTTGTTCAAATTAGTTGTTCTCGTTCTTCTGCATATATTTCTTGCAGATCTCCAGTTATCGCTAGGCGCCTGCTAGAAAACCGGTCTTGCCGCAAAATGCACGCCCCACATGTATGTAAGCACGAACACTGCGGGGTGTTAAGCATACCACTGTGTGTCTTAGTTCGTGAAGTGCGTGAACTACATGGCTACAGGGATGAGTCACAACTAGGCTCCAGCCGCCGCGGTGGCTCAGTGTTTATGGAGCTCGGCTGCTGACCCGAAAGACGCGGGTTCGATCCCGGCTGCGGCGGTAGCTTTTCGGTGGAGGCGAAATGCGAGAGGCCCGTGTACTGTTTGATGTCAGTTCACGTTAAAGAACCCCGGGTGGTGGGAATTATTCCGGAGACCTGCACTACGGCGTCTCTCATAGCCTAGCTTAGTCGCTTTAGGACGCTAAACTCCATGAACCAACCAAACCAACAACTAGGTTCGACTGGCCTCGAATAATGAGTGCAGGAACAAGACCAAGGACGCGTCAATTATTCGTATTAAGCCAATTAGTCGCGGCAACAACGCAGAATGCAGGGCACAACTGGCTGCTAGTATGCGTGCCGGTTCTCATTCTCATTGGCTTATTTGAAGAACACAGCAGAGTCAGGACCGCGTCCAACTGAGTCATCACGGACGACAATGAGGTCGGACCCAAACTTCTGCGTGAATTCCTGGTTGTCGCGATAAAAACAATTGTCGTAGCCGCGATAATCCATTACTGCCGCCAGAACTGAAGAGTTGGTGATAATGCAGGAAATACTTTCCCTGCTACAAGGCTCGGGAAATTAAATGCGTTTTATTTCACTGAAGTTTTAGATTAGGGGACCCTATCGACAGGAAATATAGGGGATAGCGGCGCACCATTGCGCATGCGCAGATCATTAGCGCCCCTCGGGTTATGGTCCTGAGCATGAGCACTGGCGCCGCGCTATTTCCTCTATCGCCCTAATCGATAGGATCCCCCTATTCTAAATCTCCTTACAGGAACTATGGAAATCATCGAGGATATTTTTCTGTAGTGAAAACTGGGAAATTGGGGAATATTTTTTTTAGCTGAAGCATAATTTAATAGAAAATACAAGAAATGACAACCACAATCCGCCTTAGGGATCCAAGCCCATGACCTCCACATGTCACGTGGGGTGCTCTATCAATTCAGCTACAAAGCGGCGGCTGTCTAAACTTGTACTGCCTATATGACAGGAATTTCTGATCGTGATGAGGGTCTCCAGTCCCTATAATAATCTTGGTTCACGCGACAGAAAAATCTTTTTCTCTCAACTGCGACGGTACATACGCTGGCAGGCAGGAAGAGTGAAGAGCGTGCTTTTGCTAAGAGAATTTTCATCAATTTATGCAAATTTTACTTGAGATAAGGAGGTGAGAATGAACAGTGGAGAACAAAAGTGAGTTCGAGGAGTACAAACTTAAGTCGGTGTTATGAACGGGATCCACACCGGCGATTAAAGCGAATATTCATCGACAGGCAGCGATTAAAGCGAAAATTCATCAACCGGCAGCGATTAAAGCGAAGATTCTAAGACCGGGATGGTCACGTGGTAGCGGCAATTTCGACAGATCGTTGAACCACGAGGGCCCCTGCGAAAAAAGATCGTTCCCGGGGAAGCAGCCGCTGGAATCTTTCCCACGCTCTCGAAGAGGGGAGATGACCTTCCCTTTGTCTGCAGTCACTTGCAAGACGCGACCGACGGTGTGCAGTCGAAGGGGGAAGCGGGCCGAGATTGATAGCTTCGGACGAAGTAGCAGTGGACCTCCGAATCCTTCCTCGCTCATTCCCACGGAGCTCTGCGGGTTATGTGCGGCCACTCTTCCGACCTGTGTCTCGTGTGGTGAAAGAGGCGGAGCCTCGTGAATTTAACGAGCGTCCTGAATACGAACGATAATCACCATGTTCGCGCAGAACATGGCGGGATGCGGTAGTTTTATCAAAATTATAAATTTAAAACATCCCCATTGACTTAAGCGCTGTTCTCTATCGGCGGACAACCGATGGCGTCGGTTGCAGATGGCTTGATTTGGGGAAAGGAAATGACGCAGTATCTGTCTCATATATCGTTGGACACCTGAACCGCGCCGTAAGGGAAGGAATAAAGAAGGGAGTGAAAGAAGAAAGGAAGAAAGACGTGCCGTAGTGGAGGACTCCGGAATAATGTCGACCACCTGGGGATCTTTAACGTGCACTCATATCGCACAGCATACGGGCGCCTCTTTGCGTTGCGCCTCCACTGAACGCGGCCGCGGCGGTCGGGTTCGAACCCGGGAACTCCGGATCAGTAGCCGAGCGACCTAACCACTGAGCCACCGCGGCAGTTGATGATGCACAGGAAAACTGGGCATGGTATTTTCTTGAAACGAAATATATCTCTGCGGGTGCAAACTGTGGAAGGTACGGAAGTATAGTCCGCAAGAAAAAAATAAAGGGAGGCGTGTTTCCCTGAGCTTGTTTTTTTTTTTTTTCCCATCGAGTGGTCTAAAGCGCTCGAAAGAGACAGCGTGTCGTCAACATAGGTGGGCAATTTACCTCAATAATCTGGACCCACCTCACCCTCAAAAAGAATTCGCCGACCTCACTCAACCTCAACCTCATCAGTCTAGGTTGAGGTCTCCTTAGACGCCCTCACCTCACTTTTCCTGAGACCACTGCTGACCTCACTCAACCTCACCTCAACCTCGAATAGTGAGGTTGAGGTCGGCTGCTCGACCTCAGAAAACTAACGAAAAAGCAAAACAAAAGGCGATTAAGAAGTTTTTCAGATAAAAACAGTTCTGAGAATCCTGTGAGACAGGAAAGCCAAAATGATGATGGTATTATTTAATAAGGTGTCTGTCTACAGACGCTATTGATGTGCACGCAGTAGAAGCAGCTTATAATCTGGGATGAACCCTCAGAGAGTATATGGCCTGAGGGCAGGGGTGTCCCATACGCGGTTACCATCAGTACGTCGGTAAGTACTTTGTATGTGTCAATACTTGGCAACCTGCTTTGTGTATACTTGTTCGTATTGGAAGCCTCTCGTTCATTCACGCACGAACCGGCAGTTGACAAACGCAGCCTTTCTACATCATCTGCCAGAAATTGGGAGGAAGGGGGAAGTATTCACGATACTCGTCGATGTACTTTCCAATGCGACGGTTATGCAGACGCATATCAGTATATTTCGATTTTATAGCTTCATCCGGCATAGCGAGAATGCTATTTTCAGTCCTCTCTATGTTGCCTTCGAAAACACTTAACAAGCTGCGACGACTGTAGTACACCAACAGAGGCACGTTGTATTTATGTCTGTGTAGAAGCGAGCGGTTTCTTTTATTAATGCGAAAGCATTAGATGGCTCACTTTCCAGGTCATACCCGCAAAAGTGTCCGCAAGAAACAGCGCCATGCGACGTCACGAGCCGACGAGTCACAGGAAGATGATGACGTCACATAATTAATCAATGCTAATTATTATATTTGGGTAACGCTAAGACTAATTGGTACTATTAGTGATGACATCACCTGAGTGGGACGTCATACCAGGTCACGTGACGGCGATGTAATGTGCCATCAAACCTAGTCACGTGGCGATGCTGTAATATAACATCACACCTGCTCACGTAACAACGATGTAATTTCTCGTCATACCAGGCTCACATCCTCCCCCCTTCCACCCCCATTTCAAGATCCATATGGATCCCACATTAATAAACATGCGCGCATGACGCATTGCAAAGAGCGCCCACAACCCGGCCCACATTAAGAACATTCGGATTGTCCAGCAGGTAAACGCGCCAGTTCTCATGTATATTATACTGCAAAGGTCATGCAACGACACATGCCTTTGATTCTCGAGATGATGGCGATGATGATGACGCTAACAGTGTACCCTTATGATCCCGGGGAAGTCTGATAAACCGCTACCAAATTAAAGTTTCCAGAATATTGATTAAATACTGTGCATTACCCAGCAACCGAAGACAATTATTGTGCGGGATGTTAAGAATAGCTGCAGCTAATAATTAAGGATGATAATGTTGATGTTCCTGGGAGGTCAGGATCCTCCCCCGTTTCCGCCACTTCCCTCCAGGTGGCGATGGTAATGGTTTCGAAACCCTGGGAATTCTCCTATGACTCGGTGAACCCGCGGCATTTTGAAAGAAAGGGCTAGATTACGTCTTAGAACACTGTGCCAACTATTAAAATCACACGGGTCAAAATAACTGGCCTAGAATGGGCAGCGTGAACCGCTCTCTCTGTCAAGAGCACCACGGCTTTCCGCTCAAATTTCCCCGCAGCGAAATCTTTTTCCGAGCCCACCCCCCCCCCCCCCCCCCCCCTCTTCCCCCCCCCCCCACGTCCTTCCCCCCTCCCCAGAAAAAAAACTTGCCTGGGGGAAAAAAACCGCCTAAGTACTCTTACGCCACAAAAGAATTCCGAGTACCATTTCGTCAACCAGTCTGCGACAAGCTGCTTTAAGTCAGTCACTTGTTTTCCTTCAAAACTGAACTAATCAATGGCACGCCAGAATCCTCGACGTTTTTTTACCCACGAACACCGAGCGAGCATACTGCGAAACCGTTTAAGGTGAACGATGGGTCTCTGCAAAATAGTTAAAGATAACCTGTAGTGCCTGGTCGTCTGCAAGGCAAACCGCCAACCTAACTGATCCTATGCGAGAAAATAAAAAAAACGACAATGATTAGAAACATACAACAAAAATGGCACATTAAAAACAGAAGCGAACAACAATGTGCCCCTTTAAACGTCATATCAGAAGGTTTGAAACAGCAATTTAGCAGCACAGCGCGAGCATGTAATCAGTTCCATGCCCACATCTTCATTAAAAAAAATGAAAAGGAATCAGCTACCACATCATCATACATTCATTATAGTTTTGCATTTTTTCGCCGCTGCAACAACGCTACGCTGGTGCTTTCGCCTCGTGTCATGGTGTTTCGGCATAATAAGCGAATTTCCGAGAATGAACAAGGAACAGGAGACCAAAGAGAGGTTATTCGGAAGGATAAAAAAAGCGAAATTATATTTGCATCTGCTTGCATTACGGAACGGGAATATACATAATTAGTGTTAATTCGAAAGGGGAAGTCAACGATCAAAAGCTTCGACGGTGTTATACAGGCTTTTCTGGCTTCGTGCTTTTTTAATCAAATCAGCAGGTGTCCTTGTTAGGAACCACTTGAATCGCATTCTATCGCATGTGCCGACTACTCCAGTTTCTATTAAGTCAGCTTGTAATGTACAGCAGGATCCCCTTTATTGGACCGCAAGGCAAGAGCCATGACGTCAGTGCCGGCAACGAGCATGAACACGAAGCAGTCTTGCTTGGGTCCATCCGGGCTGCGGCGAATGTATTGCGTGCTTGTTGGACTGAACTTATTTGTTTGCGGCATGAAACAAAGCTACCGCGGGTCAACGTGAGTTACGTGCTTTGCGCGCTCCCTGGAGTTTGAGCCGACCGGCAGGCAGCTACGGCTGCTACGCCAGCGGGGCAAGGGGGAGTGAGAGTGGCGTGCTGTGACAATAACACTCCTTCCGGGAAGACCAGAGGGGTGCATACTCCTGTCGGCTCGGGCTGAACGGACGTTACGGCGCAGCAGCGAAAGATAAGAGCGGACTGCGGCATCCGGTTGTCTAGACAGGGGAAACCGAACACCAAGCGTCATCACTGCATGAACATTGCGGCGGTGCCCTGCAACTCCGCTTCGGAAGCGGCACTCGTCGGAGTAAGACGTGGCAACTGCAAAAAGTCTCGACCTCAAAATTTCGACCTCCCTAAATGACGACCTCACTCAACCTCAAACTCATGCGTGAGGTTGAGGTCTGATTTGCTGACCTCACTCACATAATTTATAGCCGTCGCCGACCTCACTTCAACCTCACCTCACGACGTGAGGTTGAGGTCATTTTGAGGTTGAGGTTGACCTCTTGAGGTCGCCCACCTCTGGTCGTCAGCGATAACAGCTCATTTAATCAAGCTCATGACAAGTGCGTAATGTAATAAACCTGCAGGCTAAGCATTTACGAGTTTTCGCTCACCACTCTCCGCTTACGCAGTCCTCTATACCCACGTCATACTCTCCTCCTTCCTCAGTAACCACCGTCCGAGTGGTTCCCATGGCAATGAACTCACCGGTTACGCCGACGGCTACGACATACAACTGCTACTACTACGACGACGATGACGACGACGCGAAACCCAGGGAAGGGCGCATATAACAGCTCTCGCTGTAATATCGGATGCAGTTGTCCAGTGCCTCTTAAACGTAGTGGGACAGGCGATGTACGCGGACAGCCGATGGTGTTTCGGCGTTTACAGGTTCCAATAGAAGCGAAACGTATAGTAGGTGGAGTTACAAATCAGGTGGGAGATCTAGGAGCTAAGGGGGACGGAGAGAGCAATTTTCTAGGATAGTATGGTCGTAGTTACCGTACGGCAGGGCTATACATGTGGTGAGTTGCTGTCGGGGGATTGGTTTTGCAGTGCACTTCGCCTCACTGATGAGGATATAACAGTGGTTGTGGTTTGGGGCATCGGGCTTTGCAATGTCACTTCGTTCGGACATAATCCGCTCTTTCGTGTATGCTGACGTCACTTGCACAAAATGAGAGAACACAGTTTTTACTCAAGGGTGAATTCAATCCTCTCAAAAACAAAATAAAGGCTAGCGGAATGCCCTACCACGTACTGGTATCGGGTCAAGCATACAAAGTGGTGTTACCGACAGAGCATAAAAAGGTTGAAGTCAGCGAAAAATATGAGAATCCCAGGCTCCATTCGGTCAGCCGACTGGCCTACCTCTTTTAGTTTGTATAATCATCCACCTAGTTTTATTCGGACAACCAGTTTCTTTTTCAGTGAACAGCGCCTAAAAATGAGGGTACAAAAAGAGGGACTAAATCTAAGCTAAGCTGGGTAGACAGAGTAAACGTTTCACAATTCTCTTCACCCGAGAGTCCGGGCACGTGGGTGGCAGAGAGAGCGATGGGAAGCAGACGATAGTTAACTTGTCTTCTAAGTTGCTTCTTACTGCTCTGTACGAAGTCGAAGAATTACTATTTTGCTCTACAGACTGGCCGGCCGAAGCTCGGACTGCATGCACCCTGCATGTTTAAAGAGTTTCACAAGAGACTCCACCGTAAATTTTAACTGCGAAAGAAACAAGAAGGAAACCTAATCGCCGCAATTGAGGTTCAGTGGCGGCATGCATGGGGCAGTGATTTCACAGTTAAAAACGAAATTAAAAAAAGAATACGAGAAAAAATGAGAATTGAACAAAGGGATCCTCATTTAGTAGCGAAAGCGAGTCTGAAGGGGGATAAGTCGGGCGATGGCGAGAGGGGGTGGTGGGGGGTGAAACGGGGTCGGTGTCCACCAGCGGCCGAGTAGTCTGTTTCTGGCTGCAATTACCGACGCTTACACGCCAGCGAGCTTTCTTATTGCTACTGGTTCTCCGCTGTCGGCTCTTCTGCTGTCTCTGGCCGCCTAGCTAGGGGGGGGGGGGGGGGGGGGGGGTCACGCTAGACCGCTTCGCCTCGGGCCGACGTGGCCGAGCGAGACATGTCGTCACACGTACGCGACGGTGCGGGACAAAGATGCTACAGCTAGGCGTCGGGGGCACACTGTCGGGCCATTCCTCAGCGGCTCCGCTCTTTCTTGGCTCATTCCTTGTGCTCGCCTTAATTGTAGCCGCGATTCCGTTTCTCCCTTGTCCTCAGTTTACGCCCGCTCGGGCCAAACATTGTGTACACTGCATACGGCCTCTTTTCAATCGTTGTCGGTCATGCCATCCTTGCTGTGTGCATGCCGTCGCTTCAAATGAACGTATGCAAGTGTGGGTTTGGTTTATGGCGGTTTAACGTCTCAAAGCGACTGAGACTATGGGGGACGCCGTAGTGAAGGGCTACCATCAGGAACAAAAGACAATCGAAGCCGGTAGCTCTAATATTAGTGGGTGGCTCGAGACCCCACTTGTAGAGGTGAAGGTCGGACTAAGGTGCTCTGATAAGTGGTGTAATCATATGAAGTGATCACTATAGCAGATACAGCTCGTGGGTAAAAAACGTCGAGGATTCTGGCGTACCCTTGATTAGTTCAGTTTTGAAGGAAAACAAGTGATTGCTTAAAGCAGCTTGTCTCAGACTGGTTGACGAAATTGTACCCAGAATGATGTTGAGGGGTATGAGTACTTAGGCGTTTCTTTTTTTTTTTTTGCAAGCGGTGTTGGGGGGGGGGGGGGGGGGTCGGAAAAAGATTTCGCTGCGGGGAAATTTGAGCGGATCCAGAGCCGTGGTTGTCTTGACAGAGAGAGCAGTTCACGCTGCCCACTCTAGGCCAGTTGTTTTGACCCGTGTGATTTTAATAGTCGGCACAGTGTTCGAAGACGTAATCTACACTTTCTTTCAAAATCCCGCGGGTTCACCGAGTCATCGGAGATTTCCCAGGATTTCGAAACCATTACCATCGCCACCTGGAGGGAAGTGGCGGCAACGGGGGAGGGTATTGACCTCCCAGTAACAGCATCATCATCCCTAATGATTAGCTGCAAGTATTTCTATTTTCCCGCACAATAATTGTCTTTGGTTGCTGGGTAATGTACAATATTTAATCAATATTCTGGCAACGTTTAATGTGGTAGCGGTATATCAGACTTCCCCGGGCTCATAAGGGTACACTGTTAGCATCATCATCATCGCCATCATCTCGAGAGTCAAAGGCATGTGTCGTTGCACGATCTTTGCAGTATGATGTACATGAGAACTGGCGCGTTTACCTGCTGGACAATCCAAATGTTCTTAATGTGGGCCTGGTTGTGGGCACACTTTGTAATGCGTCATGCGCGGCATGTGTAGTAGTGTTGGATCCATATGCATCTTGAAATGTGGGTGGAAGGGGGGAGGATGTGGGCCTGATATGACGAGATTACATCGTTGTCACGTGCGTAGGTGTGATGTCATATTACAGCGTCGTCACGTGACTGGGTTTGATGGCACATTACATCGCCGTCATGTGACCTGGTATGACGTCACACTCATATGGTGTCATTACTAATAATACCAATTAGTTTAGTTTATGGGGGTTTAACGTCCCAAAGCATCTCAGGCTATGAAGGACGCCGTAGTGAAGGTCTCCGGAAATTTCGACCACCTGGGGTTCCTTAACGTGCACTGACATCGCACAGTACACGGGCCTCTAGAATTTCGCCTCCATCGAAATTCGACCGCCGCAGCCGGGATCGAACCAACGTCTTTCGGTCAGCAGCCGAGCGCCTTAACCACTGAGCCACCACGGCGACCTTATACCAATTAGTCTTAGCGTTACCCAATTATATTAATTAGCATTACTTAACTACGTGACGTCCCCATCTTCGTCGCGTGACTCGTCGGCTCGTGACGTCGCATGGCGCCGTTTCTTACGGATACTTTTTTGTGGACATGACCTGGAAAGTGAGCCATCTAATGCTTTCGCATTAATAAAAGACGCCGCTCGCTTCTGCACAGACATAAATACAACGTGCCTCTGTTGGTGTACTACAGTCGCAGCTTGTTAAGTGCTTTCGAAGGCAACACACAGAGGACTAAAAAGAGCATTCTCGCTATGCCGGATGAAGCTATAAAATCGAAATATACTGATATGCATCTGCATAACCGTCGCATTGGAAAGTACATCGATGACCAGTTTCTTTACATGTGGTAACTATTCTCAAGCCTGAAAAGAGTATCGTGAATACCTTCCCCCTCCTCCCAATTTCTGGTAGATGGTGCAGAAAGGCTGTGTTTGTCAATTGCCGGCTCGTGTGTGAATGAGCGAGAGGCTTCCAATACGAACAGGTATACACAAAGCAGGTTGCCAAGTATTGACACATATAAAGTACTCACCGACGTACTGGTGGTAACCGCGCATGGGACACCCCTGCCGCAGGCCATGTACTCTCTGAGGGTTCATCCCAGATTATAAGCTTCCCCTACTGCGTGCACATCAATAGTGGCTGTACACACCTTATTAGTTAATACGATCATCATTTTGGCTTTTCTGTCGCACAGCATTCTCAGAATTGTTTTTAACTGAAAAACTTCTTAATCGCTTTTTGTTTTGTTTTTCGTTAATTTTCTGAGTTCGAGCAGCCGAGGTGATGTTGAGTGAGAGCAGCAGTGGCCTCAAGAAAAGTGAGGTGAGGGCGTACAAGGAGACCTCAACCTCAACTAATGGGGTTGAGGATGAGTGAGGTCGGCAAATTCGTTTTGAGGTTGAGGTGAGGTCCAGATTTTTGAGGTCAGATGCCCACCTCTGCTCGTAACAACTTCACTGCCGTCAACGATTGACAAGCGATACTGGGAGAGGCAGGGCTGTCGTGCGTTGGGCGCTGTAGAAGCCGTGTCGAGGGGGTTTTAAGTGAAAGAGCTCTCTCTCTGAAATTAATGCTGTGACGCTGAATGTGTTATGTATATTTGGTCGCTTTCTGCAGAATATGTTTCGATATATTTCATAATCTCCCTTCAATTCTACGGGCTCGTATTGTCGTGTTAATTTGCTCAGGCCTGTAACGTGATGTAAAATACAGTCCATGACCTTTCGATGAAGTCCCAGCGGAGAAACGTTTAGCCGCCTGTTTACCTTCGTTGAAGGGTTCTAATATACTTTTTAAGATGTTAGTACAATTATCCAGCGCGAATGCACCGCTCAATTATTTACGACAATCAGAAATCGCATATTTAGGGACTTGGTTAAACTCACGTGCAATCCTATGAGAACGTGAAGCATTCTTTTTCCACGTCATATAGGTCACCTTTTGTTGCTATACTAAGTATGGTACGGGGCTAGAATGTTGTCTTCTCTTTCCTACAAACTGCGAATTTACGAGTTCATTAAACTGCGAAAACAAACCTGCTTTTACCTCTTTAAACGCTGCAAACAACCTGCGGCACATATTAGAGTGTGCAGACCACTGCAAGAGAACATTACGACTTCGATCCGATCCCTACGTGTCCGATGGAAGTAACCGCTCGTCCGACATGACCTCGTTTTTTGAGTACAACGCGTGGCCTCCGAAAGCGCCGAGGTGATTGATTGGCGCGTTGAACCGGCCGTCTCATTAAGAAGACCCGCTCAAAGGCAGATTGTTCAAGCGTCTCGGGCTTGTGTGAAATTCTGTAGGGGCGATTTCGTGAACATTAGGTATTACTTTTAATTATTTACTTCGGCCATTTTTTTTAGAAACGCGAGCATTAATCAACGGCTTTCAGTGTTTTGATGTCCATAGGAGCGAGGTGACTGCACGTTGGTTCTACGCAACGTGCCCCTTTATATTCAAGAAAACCCAAACTATTCATTGCTTTGACAGCTGGAAATATATATATATATATATATATATATATATATATATATATATATATATATATATATATATATATATATATATATATATATATATATATATGTGTGTGTGTGTGTGTGTGTGTGTGTGTGTGTGTGTGTGTGTGTGTGTGTGTGTGTGTGTGTGTGTGTGTGTGTGTGTGTGTGTGTGTGTGTGTGTGTGTGTGTGTGTGTGTGCGTGCTTGTGAGGGGTCGATGCTAAAAACAGCTATAGACCGAGAAAAAAAAGATATGCAGAGCATACCAACCTCTAAACATTTGATGCGATATACTGCTTCACTAGTCAGTCCACCGGCGATGAACCTGCATGAAGACTTCAAGGGCCATTCAACTAACCGGTGGCCTCAAGACGTATCTGATAATTGCAGTAGTGAAAGGGTAGTCGAGGGTGGGGGACGCTTATGCGCAGTGATCAAGTGGGGCGATAATATAAGGTTTGCCGCAGTATGGTGGCCGTGTACGGCGTGATGCAATGCAATATGCTGAATGAAGCCTTTGTTTTGTTTTATTATGTTCCGATAATGACCTGAGCCTTCCTTTACTGTGTCCAAATCAGTCAAACAATCTAGATATGTAATCTTTCTGTAATGCAAAGCTCGACGACAATTCTTCTGCAGCTCTTTAAAACAAAGTTTATTATGCGTGTTTAAAAGGCGAGACGGGATGGGATTGTTTCCTATGATCCTTCTGATGTTTTCGGATCCCAGACTTTTGTTTAAACCGGAAACTGCAGAAGCTGTGCAACACAGGACAACGGAGAGGGCCACACGGACCGAGCGCTGAGCGTTCTTCGCGCGGTCTCCACTGCCCGATTCCTTCTGCTGATTGTTAAACCGAGTGTTCATGGACTGGGGTAGCGACCAGCAGCGCTATGGCCCGCTCTGCTTGTGCTGCGGTTTAAGTGGACAGCTGTCACTTAGCGTTCTCCTTACGCTTCTTAAGTGTTTTTTTTTTTTTCACTTCACGATTCTCGACACGGCCAATACTCGTGTTTGGTGGTCACTCGGCCTTCGGGAGAAGCTCAATTATCAGTGGCAGCAGCGGAGGCAATTCGGCAGTTCGTCTGCTCCGTTGGCCTTTGCATTCTTCATCGTTGCTGGCGATCATTACAGCTCTCTTCTTTTCACTGCGGGCCCCTTGTTCTCGGTCGTCACACTGTGGGCCGAGAGTGAAAGGCTGGCAGAAAAGGAGGGAGAGAGGGAACGGCGGAAGGGCCCGTGTGAACGGGGCCAGGGGAATCCGACCGTCGCGGAACGCGCGGCAGAAGCCGCTCCGCATCGCATCGTCCCGCGTTCCGCCGCCGACGTTCCTTCGCTCTCTCCCCGAAGAGCAGTGCCGCCGCTCACGCTTGGCTGCCGTAATGCGCGCGCGCTAAACCGCTGTGGACTCTGGCCTTTCCCACGTGCACTGCTTGGCGCGCAAAAATGCGCGCACGGCTCTCGGACGAAGGATGACTACTGCCGCACCCTGCGCGGACGCCGGCTCTTCTTTCGAGCGCTGCGCGGCTGCTGCTCCATCTCTTCTTTCCTTCCCCTCCTCCTCTTCCTCCTCCTCCTCCTCCTTTTCTCCGCCCTGTCTTATTCTTATTTTGACGGCTCATTACGGTTCAGCAGAGGCTTGAAGCCGGGTTCGCTGCGTTCGGCTTATCTGCCACGACTGTCGCGTTGCTTTTTATGTCGGGGCACTCAGGTCGTTTTCGGTGCCCCGTAAAGTGGGCGGGTATGTCGGTCGGTCGGCCTCTAGGTCCGGCATTATATTCCGCGAAAAGTGAGCGAACCGAATGAGCTCAAGTTTCGTGGTTATGGTCCCGCTATGCGTCTGGGCGCTGGCGAACAACCGCCAAGGATAGATGAGGACGCGCTGGCAATAGGGGTTTCATCCGAAATCCAGCGTCTTGCCACTCGGGAACGAAACAAGTCTGCGCACACGAGCGGGTTATTCTTCGGGTGGAATTGCGTGTGTACTGTCGGCAGTGCCGCACACAGCGGCAGTCTTTAATTAGAAAAGGTGACCGGGGCGCTAACTTTGTGTGCAATTAAGTGCCCCATTATATCTTCGTGTGTCTGGCATGAGGAGGCGCTATTTCGCAATAATTGCTTTCTCTGGTCAGTTTATGGCACATCTGCCGTCTGCGCCTTCTACGCCGGAGGTTGACACTGATATGGCGCGATCTTTATTTAAGGTCAGACGATATCAGCGGCGCAGGCACCTGACTGCTGGATCATTGCCATCCACGATGTCGCATTACCGAGAATTCGGGACCGTGCCCAGCCTGTGCCGCTCAGCCTAGCGGCCTGTCACGTGCTGTTGTGGAATCACTCTGTCATTCTCTATCTTTCTTACGTCACGGCTGATGTCAATGCGCTATTTTTTAATGTTATGTTAAAATCCATGTGCCATGTGGTGACCGCCAAGGAAACTGTAGTAGGATACAATACAAGCCAAGAAAAAAGCGGCTTTTCCACGTCCGAGGACCCCCTTCCAGCCAATGGCGTCGGCCGATTCTCAGGATCCTGATATAGTCGGATACAACTCAAAAACGAAGCGAACTTTTCCCTTCAAAGACCTCCTTCCAGCTAATGGCGTCGGCCGATTCTTATGAGCCTGCTAGCGTGATGACAATGCGGGGAGGGGCAGATGAAAGATAACAGCCTCTCTGCCCTGTCACGCCGCTGCGTATACTGTCACGCTAGCAGGTTCATGAAAATCGGCCGCCGCCATTGGCTGGAAGGAGGCCCTTTGACGGGGAAAAGCCGCTTCTTTGCTGTGCCGATTGCACCACCGGCGGGTACCCGGCGGCACTGGGGATCGAACCCCGCACCTCCCGCATGCAAGGTTCATTCCGCTAGGCCACCGCTGCGGTCTATATGAAGAATTAACGCACGGCAAACGGCGACGCGAATTGCACGCCAAACGCGCAAGTCGCGTGCTCTTCCAGACGCGTCCATCGTTTAGCAGCGCAATCACGCTATCTAATCTGATTTAGAGCCTGGACAAGGGACAAAACCGGGGCGACTTAAACGCTCGCTTCCGCCGAGTTCCCGCAGCCATCAACCACATTAGCCTCGATTACCCGCACGAGCGGTTTGCAAGGTTAATTCGTCATCTTTTTATCAGCACCCTGCAATCTCACTCTTCTTCCCGAGAGCCTTTGCTACCGGGCGCGCTCCAACCTCCGGGCCATCGCTGACGAGTTCGTGAGGGCAGAGGCCCCCTCATTCAATGCGTGCTTTACATTTGCTACTCGCCCCATTTCAGTCTGCTTCCTGGTTGCAACACATCGCGACCGCAAGCCAAATTGCTCGCCCCTCCTCGAAGAGAGAGAGTGCTTACGTCACGCCAATTAACCTTTCCGCGTCTTTTGTGCGCGGCAAAACGGCAGCCCGGGCCAGGTCGCAGCCCCTTCGGTTTCGCCACGGATGCTGTCTCGCGTGTTCAAGCTGTGTACTTGCTCCGCTGCGTGAACTCGACTCACGCATCCATGCTGCATGCAGGCACCGTGGGCTTATGAGTGCAACACGCATCCCCGGAGCAACCGCTGCATTGTTTTCTCCCTTGACGAGACGTCATTGCAAATGGGAGCCGAATGCCCTGTACGCGAGAGCATCTCTGGCACGACGAAGAAGCGATGCAGAGCTTCACGTTTTGTGTTTTACGATAATTTATGCAAGGCGCTAGAGCAGCGCGCCGCGCTTTGGCGCTCGCTGCGCCCCATGCGGAAGCATTGTTTGTCGCTTCTGCTGGTGTGGAGGTCGCCTGTGTGCGTGCACGCGAGAAAACGCTTCGGGTTTGTTCGTGAAGGGAGCGTTCGGAATCAGCCGACCTGGAGTTGCGCTCAGGCTCTGTATATACTAATCGGTAGGGTCTGCGCAGCCTTCCCATTTCATTCATTCATTCATTCATTCATTCATTCATTCATTCATTCATTCATTCATTGTTCCTTCGTTCGTATGATTGATCTCCAGCCGGAACAGTCAGTAGCCGAAACGGTGTTTTTGTCGTTTTTCGCAGCGGCCACTCGCTATTCGTTAAACAGCGTCTTAGGCGTAGTACAGTTAAAACTCGATATAACGAAGTGAAAAGCACCAAGGAATTATTTCGTTAAATAGGGATATTCGTAAAATTGAGGGAGTCATTTTTTCCGCTTTTAGAAATCTGAAATTGTAACGTAGCGGCACCCAAAAGCTATACCGCGGCATCATATTTGCCGACAACTCGTGCCGGCGGTTGTAAAAAGTCCGCGAATCGATTCTAAATGAAAGTGCCATATATGGTAAAACGCATTCGAAGCCAAGGTGGGAGTCGCCGCCTGCAGTGCCGAGTCCTTTGTGCCGTGAAGCAGAACAGCAGCTTGCAGCCCCGTCGAAACAAAACCACGGCCGTGGTTAGCGCGCCTGGATGTTACTGCTGTCACACTGGCAACTATCTGCGACACATCGTAGACAAAATAAACGGCAAATCACCTTCTACTGGCTGAAGAACTTCGATAAATCGGGTTTTGTGGTCGTTCGTTCCGATATTTCGGGTTTTTGAGAACATTGATCGCTATGAGTTCTTGGCGGGGGAAAAAAAAAATTTGTTCGGTAGATCGGGAACTTCGTAAAATTGGGTTTCGTTAGATCGAGTGTTAACTGTGTGTCATAACTCAAAACTCCTGCGTTCGCCTCCTGGCCGAGAAGCATATCCTGCGTGCGAGCCAGGAAGTGTGGGAGCTGTTATGACACTGCGTTAAAGAAGGTAAACAGCCGAACGATGGACGGACTACACCCCCCCCCCCCCCCCCCAACTTGGTGTGCATAAATGGCAACCCCACATCTCGACGCCCGTTAGCGGCGACTAACCGCGAGCTCGAAGAGAAGAGGCGTCCGTTCGAGTGCACAGCAATGAACTGCGTCATCGCTGAGCCACGCCCCCTGCCGTTTGTATGCGAGTCGGGTCGAAATCTGTTCGAACAGAAAGCTCTGCTCCCCAGCTGTTTATGTGGCATACAAAACTCGATCAAATTGTTCCGTAGAAGTTTTATTGCCAGCGGAAAAGCACCCAAAAGGACCCTTGTACCGCACACTTCCCTGCATATCAAGCACATGAGGGACAATCACAGAGGAGAAGGACGGTATTTACTCAGGCTAAAAGTGGCAGGCGTGAGCTATAGAGGGTGTAAAACTGATGGACACTTCTCTCGTTTTGGAGGTCGTGGTTCAGAGCACATTTGGTAGGACGCTCGACGCTACTCTCCAAGTGCAGGTAGATTGCCACCCATGGTGGTCCGGGTGGTGACACCTCCAACCTCGCCAGTCATTTCTATGCTATTCTTGTCATCCCGTATAACACGTGCAAGTGAGCTAGCGTAGCAACGGAACTCGTACCAAAACGAATGTCCTTCTCGCTTGGGCTAGTCGGTGTGCTGACAGGAGGGCGCCGCTTGTCTCCAAACAGCAAAGTGCTGGTCTTTTAGGAATGGATTCGGGGCCGTCGGGGTTGGAGGACAATGAACGGCACAGCAGCGCATTGCTCGAAAACCACATCCACCGAGCAGTCCTCTCTCCAACCTGTCCAGACATTTATGACCCGAAGAAAAAACGCGCCATCCATCGCAAGTCGCTAAGAAAACAGACCAAGTTAGTCGCACCGACATCTTTCGGTTACCGTATCTCATTCGCACGATCTGTCTCGACGCGATGCCACTTGCATTTGTCGAGCTCAGCGCCACTCCTTGCCATGCCACAAGTTCAACCATTACAAAGAACATAAAAGACGCCCGCACTGCCAAGTCTGCGGGACGTTCCCAGGCAATGAACACACGTACCTGAAGTGCCCTAAGGCCACCCGGACACCTTATTTCCTCCTCAGTGTCACCTTATACCTCGCCACATCCCTAAAAAATTGCGCAGCTAGACGGCTCCGCCTCCGGAACTACGAGCCGCCCAGTGGCGCTGTCTGGCTGCTCATATTCATGGCATCCCAGGGGACACGTGATTTGGACTACCACCATGGGAATCAAGTCACGCCGATGCGCTACAGACACAAACACGGATCGCACATGAGGTCCTCGAACAATGTAGAGCGTTTTACGTCCCTTGGCCTGCCTTATAGGCAACAGAGACATACAATGAACTTCTTTTTTCGCATATTCAAATGACGTTGAACATCTCGACAAGCTCTGATTTCGCCTTGCATGTTTCCCATGAGCATCCCTAACGCAGTGGGCTTTGTTAGCCCATTTGTCTGACAATGCACTTCATCATTTCATACGTAACGTCATTACTCGCCGATGCACTTTAGTACGGATTCAATGCCGGCATTTTATCTTCTCCCTTTTTTATTTCTTTCAATTTACCTTTCCCGCACCGCTCTTCTTCCTCTTTATCTCTCAAATTCCCTTCCCCACGCAGAGTAGCATGCTAGGGCTAGTGATTTTTAAACGCCGGCTAAATTTTCATAATAATAATTGGTTTTGGGGAAAGGAAATGGCGCAGTATCTGTCTCATATACCGTTGGACACCTGAACCGCGCCGTAAGGCAAGGGATAAAGGAGGGAGTGAAAGAAGAAAGGAAGAGAGAAGTGCCGCAGTGGAGGGCTCCGGAATAATTTTTACCCCTGGGGATCTTTAACGTGCACTGACATCGCACAGCAAACGGGCGCCTTAGCTAGCGTTTTGCCTCAATCGAAACGCGGCCGCCGCGGTCGGGTTCGAACCCGGGAATTCCGGATCAGTAGTCGGGCGCCCTAAGCACTGAGCCACCGCGGCGGGTCCAGCTAAATTTTTTGTTTCCATTTCAAGGTTCCTCTCTCTCTCTCCCGAAGGTATTTTGCACTAATTCTTCGCGTGCTGAGGGGTATCAATGCGCGTTTTGTAGGTGAAACGCGAAAGGTGTCCGTCTACTGTCGGTGCACGTTAAAACGTCGGTGCACGTTAAAGATCGGGCATCGTTGCGCGTTAAATGTCTCCAGATGGTCGAAATTAATACGGGACCCTCCGCTGCGACGCCTCTTTCCCTCTTCCTTCTTTCACTCTCTCTTGCCCTCATGGCGCGATTGAGGTGTCCACCCAGCGCCTATTTTTTTTTTTGCCGCACGGCCGCCACGGCCGGGGTTGAACGCCGGTCCTCAAGCTCGACAACCGAGAGTGAGAGGAATAATAATAATAATAATAATAATAATAATAATAATAATAATAATAATAATAATAATAATAATAATAATAATAATAATAATTGGTTTTTTTGGGAAAGGAAATGGCGCAGTATCTGTCCCATACATCGTTGGACACCTTAACCGCGCCGTAAGGGAAGGGATAAAGGAGGGAGTGAAAGAACCAAACTTTGTCAATGAGGGTGGAGGGAAAGGGTCTACTACAAAAATTGAAGAGAGTGAAACGTTTGTCGATGATGGCATTGTTAAACGGGCCGTTTATAATCGTGACAAACGCTGCGCAAGCACCACGAGCTCCTTGCTGTACACTTTCGATTCCCGTGCCCCTCGCGCTGTGGGAATCTCCTGCCAGTGCGCGCAAAGCGCGACCTCTCCCATAATCCTCGACTCAGCAGTAAGCGCTCTGTTCTGTGCCCTCACTGTGCTCTAGCGAGACGAAATAACGAACCAGTCGAGCGCCCGTAATCGCTCACTGGGCCGACTAAAGAGCGGCCGGCGCGCTTAGCGTCTTCGGCGCCGCGTCGTTGCATGTCGTCGAGCGGTTAAACGGGCATTCGCAGGGCGGCCATCCGCGGGTAACGGCCGCGCTAACGGCGCTGACGCCCGGCTGCAACTGCTGTGGCAAATCCGCTGGCGCCGAGCTGCTGGCCTCGTCTGCGAAACTGTTTGGGAAAATGCATCTCCAACTTTGTGCGCTGCAGCTGCTACTATTGTTAAACCGCGACGAAGTTCTCTGTGCTTCCATGTCGCGATGGGTGCAAGTGTGGATAAGTCTGATAATAATAATAATAATAATAATAATAATAATAATAATAATAATAATAATAATAATAATAATAATAATAATAATAATAATAATAATGGTTTTTGGGGAAAGGAAATGGCGCAGTATCTGTCTCATATATCGTTGGACACCTGAACCGCGCCAAACACGTTTCTGGAGACGGCCGAGCGTTGTTTGGAGCGGAAGTTTTAAAGGCGCTGGCTGGGAAACCTGCTGCTAGTTCGCGGAAGCTTTGGAAACTGGCCGTTCAAATTATTTTATTTAGTGCTTGCGATGGCGTAGTGCATCGTAAGCAACAGGTGCCGTAGTGGAGGGCTCCGGAATAATTTCGTCCACCTGGAGATCTTTAACGTGCACTGACATAGCACCGAACCCGACCGCGGCGGCTGCGTTTTTATGGAGGCAAAACGCTAAGGCGCCCGTGTGCTGTGCTATGTCGGTGCAATTTAAAGATCCCCAGGTGGTCGAAATTATTCCAGGGACCTCCACTACGGCACCTCTTTTTTTCTTTCTTCTTTCACTCCACCCATATATCTTCCCTTACGGCGCGGTTCAGGTGTCCAACGATATATGTGTGACGTTCCCACCTGTCGGGGGTCAGTCACATAATCTACGGGTCCTGCTGAAGCGAGGAGAAATGAGCCAACAAGGCGGTAACCCGGCAAAACATTATTTATTCTTCTCTGCCTGAAGGCGAAACTGGTGGTCCGCTCACCGCTGGCTTTCAGGAGCCTCTGGTTGTAGGTCCGGCAGATCGGGGCTCCACTCCAATCGTCTCGCATCGGCGGGCCGCGGCTGCTTCGGCTCTCCCGGGCTCTGCCTCTCTTCCCGGCGTCTCTCGGCTGGCGGTGCTGTGACGGGTCGAGGCCATAGGACTCTTGGGCGTTTCGGCTGGCGGTCAGTTTGCTACGGACGCTGAAGTCCGGCTTCGCTGATTATAGACCCGCGCGACATCTTGCGTCCGTTCGCCTCGCCCGTCTCTGCTCGACTCCTTTCCTTTGTCTCGTTGGCCCCGCCGCGTCTCTCCGGAGATTCCCTTTCTCTCTCTCTCTCTCTCTGGGTCATCCTCGCCCAACGGTTTTTCGTCGTCGCTGCTCACACAGCCGATCAAAGGCACCCGCCAAACTTCTAGGAATCCGCGGCTGTTACGACGGGAAGGCCGATGGCGCCGTTGGGGATGGGTCGAAGGGGATCAGGTGTCCCTCGGAGGCCGACGCTTCTCTGCAGTCAGTCCGTCCGGCGCCAGCCGCCGACCTCCTCCGCCACCTCGAGCCATTACGCAGCCCGTCGTGTCCGCTGCTGGTATGGTCGCCTGTCGGCCTGCACACACAAACGCTCAAACGAACCCGTCTTCGCGCGCCGGTGGGGGGGGGGGGGGGGGGGAAGCGCGGCGCAAACCGCAGGGATGACTGCGGCTGCGTAGGGCACCGCGCGCAGCCTCTCCTCTTTAGCCGTCTGGCGGTCTTTGCACATCTGTCTTCTGCATCGCCCGCCGCCGTCTTCGCCGACATGTCTGGGTCGATAAATTTGAAGGCAGGGAAAATGTGTGATGACCCCCATAATGCGCAGGTCCACACGGGACGGAGAGGCAAAGAGACACCGTATGGCTCAGTTTAAACAAACAGGTATATTCAATAATTACACATGGTTAAGGTTATACATCAGAGGCTAGGGCGTCCGAGCTTACGTGCCGACGACTTCATGGGGGCGATGGAGTGGCTCCGGAGTTGGGCTCGAGCGGTTGCTGGCAGAAGCTGCACGCCGACGGGCTTCGGCGCTGAAGGCCCTCTTGGCGAACGATGTCGTCCTGAGCGTGCTTGCAGTAGAATTTCAATAGTCGTCCGTTTCTTCGAGGATGGTTCACAAACCCTTCCTCCAGTGTCGCCCGGCCCGGAAGATGAACACAGGAGGCGAGCTTGTAGATGATGACAGCAGAGCACAATTTTACAACATACATATACAGAGAGCCAAACTGGAAAAAAGCAGAACTGAATCTACAAAAGAACAAACTTTGCACCACTTCACTCATCGACCGGGCAGGCCAGTGCCTAAGCAGCATCACATCACATGCCAAGCATGGAGCCCCAGCTCAGACTGAACTGCATCCGTTTACATGCGCTTTTAAGCACTTGATTAACAAAGGACTAAGGGCGGTCATTTCCAGTGGCCCGCCCAAAGCATCAATTCTCCAATCCAAAATAACATGCGAGATGGGGACCACCCCTTGGGCTGGGCTTAGCCTCGACCCCAGAGTCTGTTAACAATACAAACTAAATAAACAACAAAAACGCCACCACTCTCTCTCAAGTGAGAGTATACACAGGCTCTCTCTTCGGAGCTAATTCACTAGCGCCTGTCTTTCCACATTCTTGGCGAGTACTGCCTGTCCGCCATGACAGGTGTCCGTCGCGGCCCTTCTGGGAAGCTGTGGGTGCCTTCCCGGCGATAGCCCACGACAAAGGGGGGGGAGGGAAAGAATGTCGTCTTCGCGGTTTCGCATAGCGTCGGCTGTGGTACGGCGCGCTCTGGCCCGCTGACAGCTCCCCTGTCCTGGAATGCAACCGGAAATTGGGGAGGACAAAGCCTGTTTCCCCGGGGCGGCGGCGGGACCGGTTTTTCCGGTCGTCACTCAAAGAGCATGGCTGGGCAATTGATGATGCCGCTGTCACGGTTCCCCGTCTACGCCGCGCCGTCGAACGTGGATCCTCGTATCACACACGGAATGTCACACTCGCTCACCCTCCAGAAGAATGTTCTCCGAACATTTGAGTCCACGCAGCTCCCCTTGTCTTTCTGAATCGCCTCGCACAGTGCGTCCGACAAAACACTTTTCGCTGCACTCAACACCACTGCACAACACCATATGCCTCCGCTGTCAATACTGGCGTCTCCAGGGGCAGCACTGATCTTCTTTTACAGATAAACATGAAACTCAGCACCCAAGCCTCTCCTTTCTAGTCCAAACTGGACGAAAATAAATTTACCACAGCTACAAAGGAGCTCCCACTTCTAGCACGATCACGGCACAGACAAAAATATAGATAACGAAAGGAAGTAGGGCAGGTTCTGCATGCGCTCCGCATGCTCTCCTGTGCAGGTGTTACTTAATGACAGAAAGGTTTAACTACCAACTCCGATAACTTAACACATAAGCACATAGCAATGTTATGAGCTGCGGCATTACACAATTCTAACCAGTTCACAACTCCGCTCTGTTTACGCCATTAGTCCGACTTAGCTTTCCGATTTCGCAGCGGATATCGGCCTTCATGAGTCATACTAAATAAGTCTGTGCCCCTTTGTCTGCTTTGGGACTTGCGAGGGCTCGTGGCAGGAGCCTCTCCTGGCGTTATCTGCGCGGCAACCTCGCGCGCTTCTTCTTCTAGCAATGCATGAAGTAAATCCGGTGGCATTCCGGCCGTCACCTCGGGCGCCTGCCGAACAAATGCAGGAGAGGGCGTTTCTTGCGAACTATCTGCGCGCTCCGCTTCACTTCTGTCCCCATCAAAATCCGCGCTTTCCCTTTCCTCATTTCGTGAATACTGAACCGGTGCCGACTTGAGGCGATTTGCGTGTATCCTTATCAAACGCCGGTTCACGTCTCGGACTCTGAAGTTTACCGGAGAAAGCTTCTCGACAACCTCGCACGGTCCTCTCCACTTCGTCTGGAACTTACGAGCTAGCCCAATCTGCCTTTGGCAGTTTTCAATGTACACGCTGTCCCCCACATCAAACGGCGCGTCTCTAGCACTGCGATCGTGCACCTCCTTCCTGCGCTTCGCCGCTTTCTTTAAGGACTCCTTTGCGATGTCCCTCGCCACTTGCAAGCGCGATTCTAGCTCAACCTTATAGTCGTCCAGTGAAGCGTATGGGACACGACGGGGGCCCTCTGGCACTTCACTAGGCTGGTCCGGGTCTCGGCCGTAGAGAAGAAAGAATGGCGATTCGCCCGTGCTCTCGTGTGCTGCGGAATTGTAGGCAAACATTGCATACGGGAGCCACAAGTCCCAGTCCCGCTGGTCGCGCGAAACAAAATGCGACAGGAACCCGGCCACGGTTTGGTTCAGTCGCTCCACCGCGCCGTTGCAAGCCGGATGGTACGGTGTTGTCTGCTTCTTAGCGATCTTAAGCAGCTCGCAAACTCTCCTCATTAGCTGCGACACGAAGTTCGTTCCCCGATCTGTCAAGAGTTGCCTCGGGGGTCCATGTCGGAGCACGATCTGTTCGACAAATGCTCTTGCAACCGTGTCTGCCTTCTGATCTGGGAGTGCTACCGCTTCCGCGTATTTTGAAAGGTGGTCGACAAATACTAAAATGTACTTGTTTCCGGAAGTGGTCGTGGGCAATGGGCCCATTATGTCCATACCTGTCCGCTCGAAGGGAGCCGAAACCTCAGGGAACGGCTGAATTGGAGCTGGTCTTCGTCCCTTGGGTGTTTTTCTTTCGAGACAGGAATGACACTTCGCACAGTAGTCTCTAACATCCTGTCGCATGCCACTCCAAAAGTACAAACGCTCCACACGCCTGCGTGTCTTCGCTACGCCAAAATGACCGGCGCATGGCGCATCGTGAAACGCGCGAAGAACCCTTTCTGTCCACGACCGAGGTATGACGACTCTCTCCCAAGCGGTTTTCTCTGGTCTCCCTTTCCTGGTTGGCCTCGTGCGCCGACACAGGGTGCCGTCTTTGTCAATGAAATAACCTAGCTGTTCGGGATGAGACGGTGCGCCCTCTAAGCTTTCGATTATTCGCTTCAGGTCAGGATCTTTGCACTGCTCTGTGCGTAATTCGGCGGGGTCGACTACGGGGACAAACTCTTCTATAGCTGCCACGGCAGCTGTGCGGCTGAGTGCATCAGCGTTCAGATGTGTCTTTCCTGACTTGTGCTCAACTTCAAAGCAGTATTCCTGCAGGTGTAGATTCCATCTAGCGAGTCGCGAGCTAGGGTCCCTGACACTCATCACCCATTTCAGAGGATGGCAGTCTGTGACTAGCTTGAATTTGCGGCCGTAAAGGTAGCATCTGAAGTGCTTTACTGCCCAGACAACGGCGAGGCACTCCCTTTCCGTAGCTCCGTACTTTTGCTCTGTGGGGCTCAACTGTCGGCTAGCAAAAGCAACGGGATGTTCTTTGCCCTCGATAACCTGAGATAGCACGGCACCAACTGCGAACTTTGACGCCTCTGTGGCCATAACGAAGGGCAAACTAAAATCCGGGTGGCGTAACAGCGGTGCACTCATTAGCTTCCTTTTCAGGGCCCCAAAAGCATTCTCCGCGTTTTCGTCCCAACGAAAGGCGACATTTTTGGCTGTTAAGGCGGTGAGCGGCTTAGCGAGCTTGGCGAACTCCTCTATGTGCCTTCGGTAGTAACCGATCAGGCCGAGAAACTGCCGGACCTGGCGGACGCTAGTCGGGGATGGAAAATCCGAGACACACCTTAGTTTCTCAGGGTCCGGTCGCACGCCGTCAGCTGAAACAACGTGCCCGAGGTATTTCACCTCGTTTTTGAGGAATTGGCACTTAGAGGGCTTCAGTTTGAGACCCGCTGCTCTTAGTCGCACCAAAACCTGCTCAATATCGCGCAAATGGTTATCAAAACTGCCACTGTATATGATAATGTCATCCATATACACGAAGCACAGCCTCCCCAGAAGACCTGCCAGGATAACATCAGCGGTTCTCTGCCAGACAGCAGGGCTGTTGGCCAGACCCATCGGCATTCTTTTCCATTCATAGTGCCCTGAGGGCGTGTTGAATGCCGTTTTCTCGGCATCTGCCGGATCCATTGCTATCTGCCAGAATCCCGCCGCCATGTCCACTACCGTGAAGTACCTGGCAGAGCCCAGCTGAGAAAGCGTCTCCTGTATATTGGGGATGGGGTATGGATCGATGCGAGTTACGGCATTTAGTTTGCGGTAGTCCACTACCAATCGATACGAGCCATCTGGCTTTTCCACCAATAGTGCTGGTGCTCCCCAGGGTGACTTTGAGTGTTCGACAATGCCGCGATCAATCAGGTCCTGCACCTGCCGCTCCATCTCCTCACGTTGGGAGTAAGGAATCCTGTACGCACGCTGGTAAACGGGCGATGAAGTGCCGGTTTCTATCCTGTGCTTTATAACGCCACAGCAGCCCAAATCCAGGTTGGACGCGGCGAATACTTCCGAGTAGTCGTTCAGCAAACCAGCCAGAGCCTCCCTCTCCCTGGATTTTACGTGAGAAAGATCGAACGACACCTTTGGAGCAGCCGAAGGACTAGTATGCTCTACAGTGGCGAGTACCGTATCGGTGGGCTCACGTTGCTCTATCGCAGATGTGAAGAAAGCCAATGTTTTGTTCTTGGGAAGGCTCAGTGGCTGCTGGCTACAGTTAACCACCCGTAGGGGCACTCTGTGGGCGTCATTAACTGTCACGAGGCACGCGGCTGCCTTCAGGCCATTGCTGAGAGAGTCGACCGGCTCAAGCACTCCCACGGCGCCGCTCTCTACATCTGAAGGCACAAACGCGTACAAAATGTGCTCCGACCAAGGAAGGACGACCGCCTCCTCGACCAGCCGGACGGCAACCCGCGAATATACCTTCTCCAATGATCCCACTGTTTGACGGGTGTCAATATCGGTAATGCGAATCTCAGCCCCTCTCCTGTTCAAAAACGGAACTTTTGAGCCGCCCGCATTAACCTCTTCCTCAGAGAATGAGACTACTACCTTCCCTTTTCTCAAAAAATCCTGCCCTAATATACCTGACACTCCGTTTGGCAGAGACACCGTGTCCGGGCATACGTAGCAGGGGTGCTCCAATGCAATTCCGCCGAGAGAGAAGTGTAACCGGTAGAGTCCACTTATGCCAAGAGGATCCCCCGTTATGCCTACAAATTTGGTTGCCATACCACCAGACGCTTCCAACACCTCGCGGTCCCCCTTCCTTCGAAGCGTGTTAAAACTGCTCTCCTTAAGCAATGTCACCTTTGACCCCGTATCTATCAACAATTCCATACAACAACCATTTAACTTGCAACGCACAACAGGGCATGCCTCGTCGGCCACACAAACTACCACCACCTCATCATCTACTGCTCCCTCCCCACGCTCCTCAGGCTGGGGAGGACTAACTAGTTTTTTGACTCGGTATCTGGAGCCCCGCTGTAGGCTTGCTTAGGGCGTGTCTCGCCTGCTTCTCTTTGTGGCTCCCCACGGCGCACGTTTTGGCAGAACCTGGCGATGTGTCCGCGACCCTGGCAAGCGAAGCATACGATTTCTTCAAAATCTCGCATACCGCGCCTGTAGCTTTGTGGCGGTCTCCGGTTTCCAGCGAATGGGCGCTGTTGAGCGCGCGCTTCAACCTGGCATTCTACCTGCTGAGATAGCAGCTGTTCTAAGCGATCTAACCGCTCTGTCAAGAGAGCAACCTCAGGGTTGAGCACCGCTCTCTCTATGACGCGTACTCTCGCTGCGGCTGTCGTTAACGCCTCATTTTGTTCCTCATCCAATGCGGCCTCCACGGCTTGGTCGAAATTGCTCGGCTTGCGCGAGAGCACGAACCGGCGCACGGGGTCTTGCAGACCAGCCACGAACAAAGCGGTCATTTCCTCTTTAAGTATATCCTCCGCGTATTTCTTCTTAAGCTGGTCTCCTTCCTCCTCCCTGCTTAACGTATCGCGCGCTAATCGCTGAAGCCGCGACGCAAACGTTCGCACGTCCTCCCCTACCATCTGTCCGGCGTCACGGAACCTTTGTACTCGCACGTGACGTGGTTCAGTGTCAAAATGCTCAAACGCGAGCTTCTTAAATTCCGCAAATGATTTTGTGGATTTTACTTTTTCGTCTCGCCATGCAAAATCATGAGCAGCTCCTGCCATCTTACACCTCGCCATTCCCAGCATTTGAGCATCGGACCATCCCCCCATTTTCCCAATCTCTTCTAGCATGGAAAAGAAATCGCAGATTGGAACCCCTGTCTTATCTCCCGTAAACGTCGGAATGACGCTTCCTAATGCCAGCATGCTTTCTCCGAGCGACGGCTGTGGAGTGGGAGCTCCCTCAGATACAGTCATTTTTTTTTTTTTCAAGCCCTCCAGTGCCTCAAGCCTCTCAAATGGGGGTAAAAGTCCCACAATCAGTCCCGTGATTCCCTTTTGATTACAATTTTGAAGTCATGAATGTCACAGCATTCAGAGGACATTTGCTTTTGAGACCCCACTTCTGACACCAGTGTGATGACCCCCATAATGCGCAGGTCCACACGGGACGGAGAGGCAAAGAGACACCGTATGGCTCAGTTTAAACAAACAGGTATATTCAATAATTACACATGGTTAAGGTTATACATCAGAGGCTAGGGCGTCCGAGCTTACGTGCCGACGACTTCATGGGGGCGATGGAGTGGCTCCGGAGTTGGGCTCGAGCGGTTGCTGGCAGAAGCTGCACGCCGACGGGCTTCGGCGCTGAAGGCCCTCTTGGCGAACGATGTCGTCCTGAGCGTGCTTGCAGTAGAATTTCAATAGTCGTCCGTTTCTTCGAGGATGGTTCACAAACCCTTCCTCCAGTGTCGCCCGGCCCGGAAGATGAACACAGGAGGCGAGCTTGTAGATGATGACAGCAGAGCACAATTTTACAACATACATATACAGAGAGCCAAACTGGAAAAAAGCAGAACTGAATCTACAAAAGAACAAACTTTGCACCACTTCACTCATCGACCGGGCAGGCCAGTGCCTAAGCAGCATCACATCACATGCCAAGCATGGAGCCCCAGCTCAGACTGAACTGCATCCGTTTACATGCGCTTTTAAGCACTTGATTAACAAAGGACTAAGGGCGGTCATTTCCAGTGGCCCGCCCAAAGCATCAATTCTCCAATCCAAAATAACATGCGAGATGGGGACCACCCCTTGGGCTGGGCTTAGCCTCGACCCCAGAGTCTGTTAACAATACAAACTAAATAAACAACAAAAACGCCACCACTCTCTCTCAAGTGAGAGTATACACAGGCTCTCTCTTCGGAGCTAATTCACTAGCGCCTGTCTTTCCACATTCTTGGCGAGTACTGCCTGTCCGCCATGACAGGTGTCCGTCGCGGCCCTTCTGGGAAGCTGTGGGTGCCTTCCCGGCGATAGCCCACGACAAAGGGGGGGAGGGAAAGAATGTCGTCTTCGCGGTTTCGCATAGCGTCGGCTGTGGTACGGCGCGCTCTGGCCCGCTGACAGCTCCCCTGTCCTGGAATGCAACCGGAAATTGGGGAGGACAAAGCCTGTTTCCCCAGGGCGGCGGCGGGACCGGTTTTTCCGGTCGTCACTCAAAGAGCATGGCTGGGCAATTGATGATGCCGCTGTCACGGTTCCCCGTCTACGCCGCGCCGTCGAACGTGGATCCTCGTATCACACACGGAATGTCACAAATGTCTTGGGCACTGGTCGCCAGGTTAGTTCTCTTCAGCAATGCAGGGGCCTCCCTTATGCGGCCCTTCACATATGAGACACATACTGCACCATTTCCTTTACCCCAAAACCAATTATTATTATTATTATTACGATCATGTGACGATGCCTCGAATGGACGCTGAGCCAAAAGCAGGTGCGGCATTTTACTACGATTTCATAGTTCTAATGCAGTAACAGGTGTTTCAAGTAGCTGATGCGGCTAATTAACTTCAATTACTTCATAGCTTTAATAGCAATTGCACTGTAAAAAGTGTAGCTAAATTACAATGAGTAGACCAGAAATTCTGGATATCACCGGTTGCTAGGTTAGAAGTCCCAGACCGCGATGTTTTTTTTTTTATTTGGGTTCTAGTCGCAAGTTATGCAGAAGCTATATTGCTTCCAGGCAGTTTCAACTCGAGCTCATACCGCAATTATAATCAACCGGGCTGATAGTTTCCTTATTATCTTCTATTTTCTATTTCTCTTTAGCCTTGGATAAAAGGGGAGAAGTAATTACCTCATGCTGCAGTGTCAGCCGCCGCGCTGGCTCAGTAGTCATGGCGCTCGGCTATTCACCCGAAAGACGCGGGTTCGATCCCGGCCGCGGCGGTCGAATTTCGATTTGGGCGAAATTATAGAGGCCCGTGTACTGCGCCATGCCAGCGCACGTTAAAGAACCCCAGGCGGTCGAAATTTCCGGAGACCTTCACTACGGCGTCTCTCATAGCCTCAGTCGCTTTTCAGTCCCAACGAAGAGAAACTCAGAAGTTGGCTCCCGGTTGCGAGCATTTCCCTGTCTCCTTCCAATCTTCCGAACTATCAATTTTCCACGTAGCGAAGTCGGCAACAGTACATATCTCTTTTTTTTTTAACATAGAAAACGGCGTATATACTGCCATCGTTTACCACGTCTTAACGGACTTCCGTTTCCGCGTTTTCTTCAAGTTTGCTGCTCCTTCGCGCTCTCCACTTTTGTCGTTGCCTTCTTAAGCCGCGTTTCCGCCTTCGCGACCGTATAGGAAGTCAATAACTCGAGCCAGACTGCCCCGACTGGCGCCCCTTATCGAAATTTAATAAATAGAGCGAAGCGCCGCCGGTTGCCGCTTTCGTCAAAATGTAGCGCGCCTTGGGCCGTTTCGCATACAAGCTTCACCCGCCAGCGTCGTCTGCTATGCCGCGAACGCAGACGCCGCCGCCGCAGCGCCGGCTCGTCCTGTACGGTGGCGCCCTCTCAGCGGCGACCGGCTCCGCTGCCTCCGTTTCTTCCTCAGTGCGTGCCGGCTGCTCGTCGACGGCGAGCGTGGCCCGCGCTCTGTGACGCTGCACTAGGCCTAACCCGTGCCGCCGCCGACGCGGGCTCCGTCCGTGTGCGCGGCCTTTGCATCGCCTCCAGTGCTGTGCGTGAACGTGTGGGTGTGTCTTCGCGCCCGTGCAGGCGTCGGCGTTGAACGGCCGAGCGCCCGGACGCTCTTGTTTTCGTTTTGCGAGCGCCAAGAGTGGTGGGTGCGCGGTTCGACGGTGCCTGCGTGCGTGCGCGCGTGTGTTGTGCTCTGCCTCCGCGCTTCGCTTTCGGGGACGAACTCCGTCGGCATCATCACAGCGCCGGCGCCTCTCGCGTCGACGACGTCGTGCCCGTTCGCTTCTCGGCGAAACCGCGGCTCGGTTTGAACTAGAGGTGAGTGCTCCTCTCCTTTTCCTGCCCGTCTTAGCGTCGGTGTTTTGGAAGCTTAGCGTTACCACAGCAACTCCAACGCCGCCGCGGGGCTAGCGCCGCCTCTTTTCCTACTTTTGTTTTCGGTGTCCGGCATCTGTCGTCTGCTCCTTGTCTACGCGTCGTCTGCGACCGGTCGTCGGACCACGTCATCTTTGCAGCTGTCGAGCCATTCCTTTTATACGCCGCCCGGGTCTTTGTACGAAGAAACTAGTTTTAAACAAACGTACACTTTCCCTTACGTACTTTCGTTTGGCGTTTGGGCGGCTTCTCGGCAGCGCACCAGATGGTCGCGCTTGACGGCGAAGCCGACTTCGCAGTCCCGACGACACCCTCGGGGGAACGCCCGAAGTCAGCTGGTCTTCGCTTTTTCTCGTACCGTCCTTACTGGTTTCGCGTCGCCGGAATAGCGCGAGCGGTACTGCAGCGAATTTCGATGAGAAATAGTGCGCTGCTGAAAGAAAAAAAAAAATAAACTGGATGGCCTTCTCGTTTCAAGGTTGCGCGCTTATGCTGAAGCCAGGAAAAAGCCTCGCTGTGGAGAGTACGTGATTTATTGTCAGAAAAAAGGATTCCTCGCATCGCAGTAGTTTATAGACTTGTTGAGCCTGTTTTTTTTTTTTTTATGCCAGCTACTTGTAGTTTTCGAACTCCGTTTCAGGCGCGTGACTGTTTAGAACATTTTCCGATTGCTTTTGGTGCGGTGAAGATAAACGACTCGACCGTTCCTGCAGCTATGGACGCATTGAATGACCGAGAAGAAACGTTTAACGGAAAGAAGACCTTTTTTTGTTATATTTATAACGGTGCGAGTGCAGTGCACATTGGAGGAACGTTTCGTAACCGACGTCGAATTCCCTGTCGTTCGCTATGTATGTCGTGTAGAGTGCGATTTCTGGTTGGCCGGTAGCCTATTGCACGGCATCGGTGATTGGCCTGTCGCTGCGCGGGCTGTAATGATTGGTCAGGACCCGTGTTCCACCGCCCATTCACGAGGTGCTTTTGTGCCAGCGCAGCTTTCTTGCGACCCTATTGCGAAACCACCCCAATCTCAAAACGGTCACAAAATCTCCGCTCCTATTGGTCGGCACGGACCGGCCGGCATGTCGGCCAATAGGAGCGGGGCTAACTAATCCGTTTCTGACAGGTTTGTGGTTTGCTCTTTCCGTAATCCGACCGCAGTACAGGCTGTATGCTTCCCGCCCTAAAGGGTCATATATGCCCGTTTAATTGATTCGTGCGCGCTTGCAAGGATTCCCGGCTTACGGTTCAACTCAAGACACTACCTGCGCCAAACTCTCAGCATCGCAATCCCTAACGTATCTTGACCGTACGTCCCACGTCAATGAAACAAAAATTATGAAGGAAAAAAAAAAACTTGGAATCGTGCCCGCAGCATAAAATCGTTTTGGCTGAAACGGTCGGCTAGACAGCAGCAGCAGCTCACGCTACGGACTCCTCGTCTGCATACAACGTAGATAAATCTCTTATCTCTGTTTATCGTTTCTTCGGAACCCGGAACTACGCCTGGTTGTTTTAACGAACCTAGTTATAGCGCGTTCGTTTGTCACCAGGGCGATTCACGGAGCGGCTCTGGCGTGTGCTAACATTTGCTTACGACGGGTCGAAGATCAATCACGGCGCCACGCTCTCGTAGAAGAAAAATACAACATATGTTAGCAAAACCACAAGGTCTATGTGGGAATCATAGGCACAGGCGTAGTGCTCCATTGGGGACATAATTTGGCCCTGTTTGCCGGTCACATTTTACGCGGGCGCATAGTGTAGTATTAGATCTGCGCGGCCGTTGGCGATGCGTACACACGAGCGGTCACCCTTGTGTTTACCAACCGAGAGTCATTTATGGTCCCCGGATGTACGGCGCGTGCTTTTAATGAGCCCGGGCCCGTTTGCGACACCAGACCCCCCTGTAATCGTTAGATATGCTTGCTCTAGTTCCCGTGATGTTCGTTTATGCGGTGCGGTGATGCCTTTATTACTAGATTTACTACCGCGAACAAAGAAAAACGAAACGGGTAACAGTCGGGTCAGTGCACGTCAAAGGTCCCCAGGTGGTCGGGATTATTCCGGAGCCCTCCACTACGGCACCTTTCTTTTTTCACTCCGTCCTTTATCCCTTCCCTTATGGAGCGGTTTGGGTGTCCACCGAGACATGCGAGACAGATACTGCGCCATTTCCTCTCCTCAAAGCCAATTTTCAATTATTTTCTTTTTAACCCTCGGTGCTTTTTTCCTTGTTAGCGCAGATCTATTATTAGGAGCTGCAGGAAATTAACATTGGTTTTCTTTTTACGAGTGTGCAGGCACGACTTCGCGATAATAATAATAATAATAATTGGTTTTGGAGGGAAAGGAAATGGCGCAGTATCTGTCTCATATATCGTAGGACACCTGAACCGCGCCGTAGGGGAAGGGATATAAAGGAGGGAGTCAAAGAAGAAAGGAAGGAGAGGTGCCGTAGTGGAGGGCTCCGGAATAATTTCGACCACCGGGGGATCTTTAACGTGCACTGGCACCGCATAGCACACGGCCGTCTTAGGGTTTCGCCTCCATCGAAACGCAGCCGCCGCGGTCGGGTTCGAACCCGGGAGTTTATTCTTTGCTTTTCACTTTCTTGTTGCTGCGACTGAAGTAAGAATGGAAAGTGCACGGGACCTGCCCACTGGCTCAAGCGGAGCCGCACTCGCTGCCGCGTGCAGACAGGAGTGTTAAAAGAGGTGCGAAAGGAAAGACCGAAAGAAAGGACGCGCGTCGCAACAACCGCGTCATCTGAAGCGACGGCGACGGTTTAGCAAGGTACCCCGATGACAAGGAGCCCTCGCCACATGTGGGAGAGTCCCTAGATCCCAGCCCCGTAAGGCCAGGAAGCCACTCTTTCTCCATTTTCAACCCGCCGCGGTGGCTCAGTGGTTAGGGCGCTCGACTACTGATCCGGAGTTCCCGGGTTCGAGCCCGACCGCGGCGGCTGCGTTTTTATGGAGGCAATACGCTAAGGCGCCCGTGTGCTGTGCGATGTCAGTGCACGTTAAAGATCCCCAGGTGGCCGAAATTATTCCGGAGCCCTCCACTACGGCACCTCCTTCTTCCTCTCTTCTTTCACTCCCTTCCTTATCCCTTCCCTTACGGCGCGGTTCAGGTGTCCGCCGATATGCGAGACAGATACTGCGCCATTTCCTTTCCCCTCAACACCAATTATTATTATTACCTCAATTTTCACTTTCGTGGAGCAAGCTGCTCCTATTGGCCGACTGCGCGCAGCATTAGAACACACAGGTTGACACACACGCGCGGTGAGTTTATTACAAACGCGGGCCCCTTCAATATTCCGTCGCCGATTGGCCCACCGCGGGGACCGATAATGGAAAAATAAGCCTCGTCTGTTTGGTGCCGGCTATCCCCGTGACACAGGTATATAGCAGGTGCGGTGAGCTTTTGCGTCTGCCCCTGTAACGTGCGGTTGGGTGCAGCGCATATAATCGCTCCCATTGGCGCAATTTGTAACTCTGCCTGGTCGCGTGTGTGTGGACGGCCGTCGTCCCTGCTCGGTATATAGAGATGGACCGATTGCCGTGGCCCCGATAAGGATCTTAATTATACACTTTTCCTCTTTCCGCGTCGGGGCCTGGCCCTTTTTTCGTTTCTTGCTTGGATTTCGTTTTTCTTTTTTAACATTGCACTATTATTTTGTTCCTCCCTCCGCCGCGTTGAAAACGGTAGACGTCTGTCTGTCCGCGCCTGCCTCAATTGCTGGGGGATACGCCTTACGGTTGGACGGAGTTTGTTCTTTTAATTCTCGCGGGATCTGCAGTCAACGCCTTCGGAGCTTTCCTTTTGTGACCGTAATTGCCGTGCCTTCTTGAGGGGGAAGGGGGTGGAAAGGAGGGGGTGCTGGCGTCTAGAGACACACAGACACTGGGAGTTTCTGTACTGTAGGTTCTGTGTGTAGTGTGGCGTCCCCTGCTATCGCCCTTCTTCCCCCCTTTTCAAGGCGTCGGCGGCGACGTTTAATGCCGCTTCGCCCCTCGATGTGACCCCTGCCTTCAGCCGGCGGCAGTTCTCTCCCCTTTCCCGAGGCACGCGCCTTTCCTATGGAGAGAAGGAATGGGTGACGAGAAGGTTACGCAGGCGACGCCGGCGAAAGGGTGCTTTTTTCTTATTTATAACTGCGGAAGTTTTATGCCGTGATAAACAAGTTCTTTTTCTTTTTTCGCCGGCGTAACGACGGCTGAACGCGTGAGCGAGAGCAGCATTTGCTCCCCTTGCTTTTGCTACAGGGCGGCCGCTACATGGGAGGTCGCCATGATGGTAGGGGGAGGGGGGTGAGGGTGGGAGGGATGCATCGCCGAACAGTGAAGACTACACACGGATGCAAGCGTGGATGTGTTTTCGCTGGCGCTATTCTCGGACGCACAAAAAAGGAGAAATGTGAGTCTCTGGCGGCTGGAGATCCGGTAGCAAGTTCCCGGGTCCCTGTTTTGGACGTGCTTGGATGTTAAGTATGAGATCGAATTCACTTACATAACCTGGTTGCAGGCGAAACAGCAATTAGCAAACATTCTTGCAAATGTTCAGTAGCAAGCAAGATGGGCATGACCCTGTGAACGTTCTTTTCTTGTCCGTTGGTTTTATAGACGGCGTGTTACGAGCTGCAAATGATGAAAGCGACTTAGACTATGAGCGGCGCTGTAGTGTAGGGCTCCGGATAATTTAGGCCACCTGGTACGATAACCGCTGGTCCTTTAAGGGTAACAGAGTGGATTCCAAGAGAAGGCAAGCGTAGCAGGGGGCGGCAGAAAGTTGGGTGGGCGGATGAGATTAGGAAGTCTGCGGGGATACTGTGGGCGCATCTGGCAAATGATGGGGTGAATTGGAGAGACGTGGAGAGGCCTTTGCCCTGCAGTGGGCGTAGTCAGGCTGATGATGATGAAGACATCGCACAGTACACGGGTCTGTAGCATTTCGTCTCCATTGAAATGCAACCGCTGAGGCCGGGATCGAACGCGCGTCCTTCGGGTCAGCAGCCGATCACCATAACCACTGAGCCACCGCTGCGGCTAAAACGTGTTTCATTTGGCTCACGAATGAGGGTGGCTGTTGCCTATGGTGCAGTGTGAAATTTGCACCGACTGCAAGGCGCTTAAGCGGTCGAGCTATGGCCCTTGGACAGTGAACCAATGGGATCGGGAATTGAACTTTATTTTTTTTCACTCGTTGATCTCCAGGTCCTGGTTTGTATGTGAGATGTCGGCACCTCACCTGCACTGCATAAATCATTTGTGGCCTACATGGGTTGTGCTCAAGGTATTGTTCTCAAGTAAGGCCTGCAGGGTGGCAAGGAACTTGGAAGGAGGACAGTCGGGTCTCCTGTAGTAACTGTCAACTTCGACCGACTTTTGTCGAGGCCAAGCGCCGGCGTCTTCCCGACTGTCGCCGGTCAACGCGGAGACTTGCTGAGTGCACACGCATTCTCCGCATGCGGAAAACGCGGGAATTTTCTAATATCGAGACAGGGTCGGAATGCCGAACTCTAATTGACTATCGCCGACTTTAAATTATAGCCTCCCCATGTGTAAGGGGACTTTTTTGTGCACTTGTTACACGATAGTCCTTTTCGGTGCAGACGTCACGAATTAGAGTCGGATGTGGAGAAAAAATTTAACGCAATAATTTCAGCAATAACTTCTGTGTCCCTTTAAAGACCATGGCAGACCCCGCTGTCGCTGTGGTCTGTCTGTCGGCGCGTGGGTTGGTTTGAACGGCGTATCGAATGAATGGGCGAAAAACAATTCGTGTACAGTGGACTGTCCTTTATTCAAAATCGCTTAATTCGAAGTTCCGGTTTATACGCACTCCGCTTTCTACCCCTTCCTCATGAAAGTTATCAATACGGCTCGACCGTTTTTTTCGAAGATACGCACAATTCGAACAAATTGTCATTATAAAGTTAACACTTCCCAATTTTTTACTTACTCCTCAGGTTATAGCACGAGACAAAGGCACGTTTTCACAATAACACCTTTGAACGCGCGAAATAACTGTTTTAAATGTTTTTTTTTTCCGAGGACAATTACAGACTGGAATAACCTGAATAACGAAATTGTTACCCAGAATTCTTTAGTGATGTTTGAAAAATGCCTGCAAATGTTATGAATTTCAGTGTTTGTATGCTTGTATATTTAATGTATGTCCACCCTCCTATGATCTTGTACTGGATCGCAGTATCTGTAAATTAATATAAGTAATAAATAAATTTTCGGTGCCATTTAGGTTCGAATGAAGCGTGTTGTACCGGCTGTGTATACAAACAGTCGTCTTTTGTCAGTCACTTTCATTCACACCAAAGCATGAGGCATGTTTGCACCCGTATATCCCGGTAAGCCGGCAGGGTGACCTCGTTGTCACACGAGGCAGGCGGCTGACATCCAAAGCCCCTGCGAACATAACCCAGCCCACGCCCAGGCGACGACACGCGACTTATGTGCTTCCCCCCACGTGCTCTTCTAAACGCGGCCGCCGCGCCCCCCTCTGTTTCTCGAAAGAAACGAGCGAAGGAGGGTGAAAATGCGCGGTTCGTAACCGCCCCGCTGAACGCGGGTGTGAAAAGGGAGAAAAACCGCGCGATGGCCGCATGGCGTGCTGCTTCGCGCTGCCTGGCTTCTCGTGAAAGCCGAGACACTCCTGTGGAGGAGTGCCTCTTCTCTTTCGAGTTTCTTTTCTTTTTTTCTTTTCAGTTCGTGCTGAGGCGTAGTTTCTCAGAATTGCCCGGGGGAAAATGTGCCCGCCACTCTATTCTAACTCGTGACGTCATTAGCGAGTACTCTTGAAGTGGATGGCAGTGTGGACTAGCTGCAGAGATAGGTTGCCAAAAAAAGGCTTCTACGCTTGACGGCATCTGTTTGCTTGCAGATACGGCCGGGGCTGGCAGTAGCTGTATTTCATATATTTTGGCCTTTTAGGAAAAGTAGCCTCTTTGTCATTAGAGCGCGGTGATTATTCTATTGATACAGCAGGACAACTTTAATTTTGCCCAGGCAACGTCCATGGAATTGTCTTACCTGTCAATGTACCGTTCTTTTATGTTTTTTAAATGTTAGGCGCCGTGACTAAATTCTCGATGGTCATAACTCTATTGACTGCGTTTTCGTTGCTTGTAACAAAATGTGACACTCAAGTATTCCTTTTCACGTTCTTTCTTAGGTCAGTTTCATCTCGGAGCTCGTTTGCACTCTTGAAAAAACCTCGAGCTGCTACCACAGTACCTCAGTGGATGTGTCGTTCTTGTATCGAGCTCGAGATTGCGGGTTCGATCCCGGCTGTGGTCGCCGAATTTCGATGCAGGCTAAAAACCACCTTTGTGCTTAGATTTCAATGCTTCACGGCAAAGAATTCCAGATAGCGGATTATTAATCCGGTGCCGTTTGCCAAAGACTTTTTCAAAGTTTGCTGCGTGGGCTTAAATTGCGCAACTATTAACTCTTTATTCATTTGGAATCTGTCAACTATTCATTTCCTTGTCCATTCGAGAGGCACCCAGTTTTACGCGCCCCCTCTTCGTGCGTTCTCCTCCAATATAGGATACCCAGAAACGTGGAATCCCCAGGATTTGAGGGAGGAGTGGGAGGTGCACGGATACGTGCCTGTCTAACCGTACTTATATGCTCTTGTATACAATCCCCCTCCTCCACAGTCCGACAGCCCGTCCGTCCTAAAAAAACCCGCTCGGACAGGGAGTCACAGAGCGCCGTTACGAAATTCCTGTCGTTCCCCGACGACGGAGTCAGAACCCCGAGCGCGCGAAAGTTTCCCCCAGACACGTGAGCGCGGCGGAGTCCGGTTCTTGTCAGCGACTTAATCTGCCCCGGTCGAGAACTTCGCCGAGAAGAAACTTGGAGAACTGAAGGGGCTCACTTTCGCGGGCGAAGGCAGCGGCGAAGCGTGTGAGTGAAGTGTGAGCGAGGCGAACACCGCGCACTGCCTTGACAGCTGACGCATCCGCCGCGCGTCCGACCGAGAAACCCCCGACAACGCGCGTTGACCTGTCGGTCTGGCTGACTGTCTGTCGGTTTATTGCACGGCCGAGCACCGTACTCTACCGCGTGTACTGGCCGCATCTGGCCCCGGCATCTCTGTCAGGTCATCGTCGGAGGGGACTCTATCGCCAAGAACTGGCTGTGCTTCCGAGTGCGCGTGGGCGCAGGCGTGACAGCTGCTCGCGCCAGTTTCTGCGCGCCTCGCAGGGACCCCGTGGCGGCGTAGTCTTCGGGGTTTCTTGGATCGCGACGAGCTCGCGCTTGGGTTCCGGTGTCCGCTTTGCTGTGGCGTTACCGATCTTCTTCTGCAGCAGCTTCGCCTGTGAAGCACGTGTTGAGTTGTGTCCAATCTTGGTTCACGCGCTGAAAGACGCATTGGAGGTTGCATTACCGGATGGGTTGCAGGAGCGCATTGAACGATGCACTACAGTTCGATACAACTCAATAATGAAGTGACAGATGGCCCTCAATGGAGGCCCTCCAGCCACTGGCGTCGACCGACTGGCGTCCCGTTGCATTTCCCCCCTCCCCATCTCCCTCCCCCACGTGGTTAAAAACCCCTACTTTTGCCAGGTGCAAGAGGATTGACCACGACGTCACGACAATCTGTCGACGCCATTGGCTGGAGGCTCTCCTTTGAGGGTCGTCCGAAGAGCGCAGCCATACCTCTCGCGTGTGCTAGCTAGAAGTGGACGACCCTGTACAGTTATAAAAACACTTATAGTTTCTACATTGCATCGGCTGCCACGTGTATCTTGCAGCGAGTGTAATCACTTTCGACGATATGTTTTGTCAAAGTAGGGTCAAACCACAAGAGGATGAAAGATAGTGGGACTGGCACGCTGTCCTTAAAGCTCGCCAAGTTTGTGAGGGATGGTAACTGTCGGCCTCAGCTCTACCAATCTTTGATTTGTTTAGATTTATGGAGGTTTAACGTCCCAAAACGACTCAGGCTGTGAGGGACGCCATAGTGAAGGTCTCCGGAAATTTCGACCACCTGGGGTTCTTTAATGTGCACTGACATCGCACACCACACGGACGCCTTAGCGTTTCGCCTCCATCGAAATTCAACCACGGAGGCCGGGATGGAACCCGCGTCTTTCGGGTCAGCAGCCGAGCACCATAACCACTGAGCCACCGCGGCGGCCTCCCAATGTTTGGGGCTTCAGTTATCCACTACACTGGTTATGGATAAACCCCGTGGCCTGCTGTTTTTTTAGACTGCTGTACGGTTCCTGCCTTCCAGTGCCTGCCCTAAAAAGCTTTTTCGTCGTCACGATGGATAGTGCGCCTCAATTCTTAACTTTCCTTGTTGTTGTGACTTTCTCGTCGGCGTGTACGCATGAGCTTACGTCCGTTGCACCTGAAGTTGTGCGTCCCACATATCGCTGTTGCGGCGCCTGTCAGTGCGCATTCCGTCTTCATCCGGGAGACCCGTTTCGCCCTTCGCGCCGCCTGTCCGAAACGTCAGGCGATCAACGCATTTACCATTGTATACCCCCGCACGTGCTTGGTCGGAGCAGCGGCGGCACACGCCGGGGCGATTCCGAATGCTAGGATCGTCGACGAGGAGGTTGTCTCCAAAAGTCGAGGCTCTTTTGCTCGTCCCACGGATGGCAGCGGCCGTGGGTGACAAGCTCATCTCGTATACACGCGGTCTCTGCCGGTGTGTGCCAGTCTATAACGACCCTGAAGGGTAGACAGCACGTGCCTGCACTCTCTGTCATCTTGTACACACACACACACACACACACACACACACACACACACACACACACACACACACACACACACACACACACACACACACACACACACACACACACACACACACACACACACACACACACACACACACACACACACACACACACACACACACACACACACACACACACACACACACACACACACACACACACACACACACACACACACACACAAAATAAAACAAAACGTACGTTAGAAGGAATGGGAATAGGGACCGACTCAGCGCGGGGGGATTGGGCGCATCTCCGTGCGATGACGAAGCGCCATTTCTTCGCTTTATTAAATTTTCCCCTTACGAAGCTGCTGTGAAAAAGAATGAAAGAAAGAAAGAAAGGAAAAGATGAAGGCAGGAGGAATACAGTTGAAAGTGGTGCTGCCTCGCCAGCTTCATCATCCGAGATGCGCTCGAGATGAAGGGCGTGGGCGGGTTACTTAGCGTCGGCGACGCTCTTTTCTGTGGTGCCTCGCCGAACTCGGCGGCGAAGACGGCGCGGGTTGATTTCTCCTCCTGCTCATCCTCCCCTCGAGAGTGTGGCGGAAGGAGGGCACGACGACGGGTGCGATTTCCGGCCCCGGAGGGGAATCCCGTAGGTGGCGTGATTCATCGGCACAAAGTGTTTTTCCTCGGTAGTTAAGTCTTCCTCTCGCAGGTGGTGGTCCGGTCTTCACGCTTGGCTGGAACGGCCAAGGCCGGAGACGGGCCCGTAGCTTTGAGCGCCCACTCAGCAGAAATAGCTGAACGCGTTTTTTTTCCCCCTTTCAAGCGAACGCCACTGTTTTGCTGGCCTCTTAAGCATAACCTGCCAAACCGAGTTTTTTTAAGAGCTGCGTTGTTTGGCTGGCAGCCTGTGATGGCGGGTGACTGCCGGGCGCCAAGGTCTCGTTTGTTTTGCCTTCTTTTTTTTGTGTGTGTGTGATCCTCAAGTCTTTACTACGTAAGCATTGTATGTCTACGTTTGCGGTTTCGTGTCATCACGAGCTTGTGATCACGATAACGTTCGAACGAATTGGATTACAAGAATGGTCGCATTAGATAGAGCATCAAAAAATGTCGAACGGGAAATCATGAGGTGCATGTGGGATAATTAGTTAATTAGAGCCAAAAATGTCCAGAAAGTGGGCGGGGCCTGAGCAAAAGTGGCGCCAAATTTGGAAACACCGGAAGTGTGGACGGAGCTATAGTGTGGCGCCAAATTTGAAAAACCGGAAGTGTGGACGGAGCGAATCGTGGCGCCAAGTTTGAAAACTCAAACTGGGCAATGATGGAACTTGAATCCAATCCAATCCACGGAGCTGTGCTGACGTGTCTCGCATGGGCTCCCGCCTCGAAGCCACTTTTCGGCAGAAAGAGTCAGCCTTCGGGCTCGAATATTTTGGACGACATCCGGGCCATTGTCCAGTGCCTGCTGCAGCCGGATTTTGCCAATCTACGGACACCTAGGCATATTGCCGGCTGACTGCCGGCCTAGCCATCGAGCTCGACCTAGCTCGTCACCTCTCCGCCGGGAACTGAGCGCCCAGGGACCCGCACAGATGGAGTACGCCGTGGAAGGCGAGAAAATATCACCGTCGGAGTTCGAGGCCGGAAAATGGGAAACCATTCTTCGTTACCGCGACCGACAACGAGGCCTGAAGAATAAAGGGCCCGCATCAACCGACGACGAGCCTGCGCAGGGGCACGGCCACGGCAAGTCTAATTCCAATTTTCCATCGCGAAAGAACGGGAAGAAGCTACTTGCACTCAGCAAGAAAGCCCTTCTCCCGCGCTTACCGACCGACGACTACAAAATCGTCTGCCGACCACACGGTTGGAATCTGAGGGACTTTGCGCCCGGACTACTACTCTTCTGCGCCTGCGAGGTGGCCAGGCTGCCGTATGATACGGTGAAGAATGAAGACATTATCAGAGTCAATACGGCCAACAACACCTTTACGCTATGCACGCCCGATCGTCAACGGGCGACTGCATACGCCAATATTGAAAAACTGAACCTCCAAGATCAAACCTACAACGTAACGTCGTACGTGGCGGCGCCCGAAGACTCGGTAAAAGGGGTCATTTACAACGCCTACGCGGGAGACTCGCCCGAAGCGGTTCGCCAAGGCTTCGGAAACCGAAACGAAGGAATAGAAGTTGTGGATGCCCGAAGGATCGGGAAATCCAGAACAATACAAATCACCTTTTTTGGAAAGAAGCTACCCAGCCAAGTAATCTATCAGTGCGGCGTCTTTCGGGTCCACCCCTTCAGGGAGCAACATGAGGTATGCTACAACTGCAGGAGAGTAGGACACCGGGCCGATGTCTGCTACAAACCTACAACGAACCTTTGCCGCCGCTGCGGAGAAAATCACTCGCCTCCACCTGAGGGAGAACAGCCAACCTGCCAACCCGTATGCATCGTCTGCAACGGGGGCCACAACACAGGCAGCCGGAACTGCAAATTCCGGCTGATCAACAAGAACAAACAAGGAACGCCCCATGGCAACCAGACACCCAAGCAAGGGGACAACGACTCATCACTACACGGACACCAGTCTAGGCCCAGGAAGAAGGAACACGGTGCTACCGGAAAAGGAGGAAGCCACAGCCGGAACAACTCCAGCTCCTTCCCGCCCCTGGGGAACCCTGCAGGGAACGACAAGAGAAGCTCAAGCCGCGGACGCAGCGATAGCCGCTCCAATAAAAAGGTGAGCTGGCCAGCAGAGGCCTCCCAATCTATTGACGCTCGAGAGAAGGAGTTTCAGATCCAACTACAATCCCGAGACAGAGAAATTGCCAGCCTTAAAAAAGAGTTGACTGACATTAAACGCCTGTTACAAGCGCATCAGGTACAGAATGCCACTGCGGCTAGAATGCCACCCACCGCGTCCCAGGATTCGACCAATAATGCGATGGAAACAGACGCTATTTGCCACACTCCCTCCAACGCGTCCCAGTCTTCAGCCCATAACGCGACGGACACAGACGCCAGAATAGCAACTAAAAGACCGCATCCTACAAAAGAAGGCGAGGAATCCAAAAGAAAGGCCGAGGCTTCGGAAGCCGACACCCCGCAGCCGTCGAAAGCGCCTACCAAACTCAGGGCAGACATCAATACTCTGTCAGAGAGAACTAGCGCTATATCAACAGAACAAGCAACCTTCCAAGGCCTCGTTACTACCAAATTTGCAGAGATAGATATTCGCTTTGCAACACTAGAGGGACAGGTATCCCAAATAGCCACCTGCATGCAGCAAATAATGGATAGGCTTACAACTATCGAGGCCCGCCTACCCCCCACCTTGGATCTGTCCACGACGCCACAACCATCTATAACCCAACATGGCACCACGCCAAAAATTTGAAATTTGGCAATGGAACTGCAGAGGCTTCCGCCGCAAGCGGGCCCACTTGCAGCTCCACATCCAACAATCACCGTCTGTTCCAACCCCAGACGTGATTGCATTGCAAGAAGCTAGCGGCAGGGCTACACTGCCAGGCTATAAAGCATATCTGCCACCTCATTATGATACTAGTAACGCAGCCGGCTCCTTCACAGCCACTCTGGTGCATAGAAATATCACCGCAATTCAACATTTTATAAATGATTCGGAAGAAGATTACACCCTACTTGAAATAGTACCAAGGCAAAAAGGAGGCTCAAATCTCTTCATCCTTAATGTATACAACCCTCCCAGAAACAAAGGCAATGGACTCCCACACTTGTTGATAAACACAGTAAAGCTGGCTGCTAGGGCTCAACTATTAATTGTGGGAGACTTCAACGCTCAACACCCAGCATGGGGATATACCAAAGCAACTCCGAAAGGGAACCTGCTCTGGCAAATCATACAGTCACTAGGGCTCACAACGCTAAACAACCCGAGCGACCACACACGCATGGGTAACAGTGTATGTGTCGACACATCTCCAGACTTATCCCTCTCTAAAAACGTCAAGGACGCAAAGTGGGTCAACACCGGGCAAAACCTTGGTAGTGATCACTTCATCCTTAGCATCACCTTCCCCACGACAAAACTTAAAAACAAAGCAAAAGAAATACGAACCACGGATTGGGACAAGTTCAGGCAACTTCGCGACAAAACAGCTCCAAAGGAGATCTCTAACCTTAGCGACTGGGTTATCTCCCTGAATGAGGATGTCAGCTCCACTAGTGTTGTGGTGCCAGTTGAGAAGGAGGAGCAGATTGCAGACTCAAAACTGTTACACCTGTGGCAGGCACAAAAAGGCCTCCAAAAACGCTGGAAGCAGCAAAAACACAACAAGCGACTACGCAAAAAGATCGCTGAAATCGAGAGGCGAATCGAGGAACATACACTTACTCTCCAAACACAACAATGGAACCAAATATGTGAAAGCGTCAATGGACAGCTCGGAAATAAGAAGACGTGGCATCTTCTAAGACACCTGCTCGATCCAGAACAAACACGTCCCGTGCAACAAAGTCAACTGTACAGACTCATACATAAATATGAGGGTACAACTGACGACCTAATCAAAGAGCTAGCAGAACGTTATCTAAACACGGATGATAGTACCACACAACCAGATTACCGGGGGACTCCTAATCCAAATTTAGACGCAGACATCACAGACGCAGAGGTCTGGTACGCAATTGGAAAACTGCGGACAACATCTGCGGCAGGACCAGACAAAGTAACAAATAAGACTCTCAGGAACTTAGACGCAACGTCGATCACGGCGGTTACAGACCTTATGAACAAATACTGGCATGCAGGCAACATACCACCAGAGTGGAAACACGCGAAAATCACTTTTATTCCTAAAGCGGGTAAGAAACTCAGCACTGAGAATCTACGCCCAATTTCATTAACATCATGCCTAGGCAAACTCATGGAGCATGTCATCCTCAATAGGCTCCAAAACTATGCGGAGGACATGAACCTCCTCCCTGAAACAATGTTAGGATTCAGGGCCCAACTATCTACACAGGACATTCTCTTGCAGCTTAACAAGGACATAATTGAAGCTGACGAGGGAACAGGAACGAAAGCAATATTGGGTTTAGACCTTGTTAAAGCTTTCGACAACGTCACCCACAAAGCCATCTTGACAAACTTGTCAGAAATCAACCCCGGAGAAAGGACGTACAACTACATCCGATCCTTCCTCACTAACAGAACAGCAGTGATAACGGTCGGAACAATAGAGTCTGCCCCAATCAAACTAGGAAGTAAAGGAACGCCACAGGGCTCCGTCCTGTCCCCTTTCCTTTTTAACCTCTCCCTCATCAAAATTCCCCCCAAACTGGCACAAATACCAGACCTACATCACACGTTCTATGCAGATGACATCACACTTTGGGTAACCAAAGGATGCGAAGGCTACATCGAAGACACACTCCAAGCAGCAGTGGACATCATCGAGGCATGCGCATGGGATTCCGGCCTCACTTGTTCTGAGCAAAAATCTGAACTCTTCGTGATCCGTCGTAAACAAAGAGGTAGGCGTACCACGACATCCCCCCCGCAAATAAACGTCTATGTTAATGGACGATCTGTCAAAGAGGTACAGACCATGAGAATACTGGGGTTGTATTTACAAACAAATGGAAAAAATACTGACACACTCACTAAGCTAAAACGCACGGTAGAAGCGACGGCGCGATTACTCCGCCGCATAGCTAACCGCAGACAAGGGGTGAGGGAAAGAGATTTATGCCGCCTAGTGCAGGCCTTTGCGCTGAGCAGGATACTCTATGCCACCCCTTATCTGAAATTTTCGAAAGCAGAAGAGGACAAATTGGATAGCATGATACGGCAGGCCTATAAGGCTGCGTTAGGACTCCCACTAAATGCCTCAAACGAAAGGCTTATGAGGTTAGGAATACATAACACCTACAATGAACTGAAAGAAGCCCATTTAATGGCTCAAACAGCGCGATTAGCCAATTCCAGAACTGGCAGGAGTATTCTTACCAGGCTCGGAATTAACTTTCAACCTACGAATAACGATGCTAAAGTAGACTTACCCCGCGCCTATAGGACGGCCCTACTAATCAAACCACTCCCCAAAAACATGCACCCCTTACACCATGAGGGTAGAAGACAAGCACGAGCCAAAGCCTTACATAAGAAGTACAGACAATGCGCTGCAACACTTTATGTAGATGCGGCAGAATACAAAAATACCAATGCCTTTGCAGTTGTGGTTGTGAACGAGAATGGTGACCACATCGTCTCGGCGACAATCAAAACGAAATCCTCTGAAACGGCAGAAGAGGCGGCTATAGCCCTCGCCCTAGCACATGCCCAAGGGAGCATCATCCTCAGCGATTCCAAAATGGGTATCAATAATTTCGCTAAAGGGCGAATTACAAACACCTCCCTTAGAATCCTTAACGCAACCAAATTCTCACCAAATTATTCCGAATTGATATGGGTCCCAGCCCATTCGGGGAATCCGGGGAACGAGGCAGCCCACAATAAAGCCCGAGGTTTCGTCGACCGGGCAGTGGATGAGTCTGGCTCCCTGAATTTCACGAAGGACTCAATGATCACATATCATGATCTCACCAATCATTTTAAACTAGAGAGGAGAATTTTCCCCCCTCCAGACAAAATACTTACTAAAGAACAAGAGGTTACGTGGCGTCGTCTACAGACGAGATCGATACGCACCCCATCACTCCTCGCGCACATTTATCCAGATCTTTACAACCCAAACTGCAAACACTGTGGCCAACGTGCTACCTACGATCACATCCTGTGGGACTGCAAAATAGAGCCACCTCCGGGTGATCTAGTTACAGCTCCTTCTCTCGAGCGGTGGGAGACCGTGCTGGCTAGCTCTGACCCCAGAACGCAAGTTTTGGCGGTGGAGTGGGCTGACAAAGTCGTCGAGGGCTATGTACTCTCGACCACTTAACGCGACCTCTTGCCAAGCTCTTCCCGGCGAATAAAATGTTTTACAATCAAAAAACTTGATTAATTTAGGCAAAGAGGGGCGAGGAGGCGTCCATGCTTACACATTGCTCCAATGCGGATCCCGGAGTTCTCATAATTTTTTGTAGCGAAAGGTACATTGGCCACGAACTCGCAGTTTCGCCGTGCTCGCAGTCCCACCGTGGTCGCGTCGCACCACGTGACCAACCACGTGACAAAAACTATCCAGACAACCGGACTAACCTGGACTTGCAATCAAGATTAACCAAGGCTATTCAAGCCATGCCTTTGCTTTCACTACGTGTGTCCTGGCATAGCCGAGCTAAGCCACTGCCAATTATTTAATGGTGCCTTCTATTACGTGCTTTCTACTGCGCTGCCTGATTAGTGACCGAGCTTTCGGTTTCAAATAGCAGTTTCTTTTGTACAAAAGACGTCCGGTATATGACACCCAAGTTCATGATTTCTGTTCCAAGAGTTACATCTTACGTGCATGAAACTTTGCTTGTACCAGTTATATATATATATATATATATATATATATATATATATATATATATATATATATATATATATATATATATATATATATATATATATATATATATATATATATATATATATATATATATATATATAATATTGCTTTGAAGAGATGTAATTATAATGAGCACTTTTCCGTATGCCATGGTCTTTGAGTCTGACTTGCGTCCTCTAGAGTTACTTCTTTTCGGTGTTACACCAGTGTTTGAAGCCCGCTTTCGCCATTGTTGCCCCAGCTAATATTAGTATCGTCCACAGTGTTCCAATTATTTACGCCACTGCCGGGTGCAACTCGAGTGTGCTCTCTTTGTGCGCACATAGAGCAGCGTACCGCAGCTCCGTTCACCCTGTATGTACGGTACAGTGTGTGCCGTGTCCTTTGCTCCGCGACGGCTGCTCTCCGCCCCATGACGGCGGCTTCTACGCTGCCATTTGGCCGTCGCCCACGGCGCGATCATCGCGGAAGGCATTGCCTCGAGTTGACGCCCCAAGGCTGCCCTCACCGCTAGTCTGGAGCGACCCTTCTTGCTCGGTCGCTACCCCCCGCTCTCCGCCAGCCTCCTTGTCGCGCCTGCTGTCGCTCGCCCCTTCATCTGCGCGCTTGATTAGTTCGGTGCATTGCATTGTTCCCGTGGGCCGTTTCGTTCCACGACGGTTCCGCTCTCCATTCTATTCCGTTTCTATTCTCTCTCCCCTTCGTCACTTTCGTCGTCCGCTCGGCAAACTGAAATGGAATCAAAAAGAACGTTTCACCGTACCTTCCGTGAAGGTACAGAGTCAATAAAAAGCTACCAGGCAACAGGGTCTGCTTTTCAGCACTATAGTCAGGCAGTTAGGACACCCGCGAAACTCAATATATCTGTATATAGGTTACAAGAAGTATCGTTCTACCCTCTGAGAACCTTGACAGCTTATCGGAATCTCATGTGCCAGGATATGCCGCATAAAAGCGGACGCTGTGGCCTGGAAACTTTTTACCAACCCTGTACGTATTAAGAAACTCAATTCACAAGGGTAGAAACTTGGGCGAGTCGGTAATGGTGATCGGTAGTTTTGCGCTACCCTCACATACTATGGGCATTAAGAAAGCCAGCAGCCACCGACACCAAGGAGAGCATAAGGAAATGTTTCGATGATCTTTTTTTTCTGTGATGTTGATTAAAGAGGAGTTATTAATATACTCGTTTCAAGGCTGAAAGATAATTGATTGGAAAGTAACGTAAAAAACAACTTTCCGCCAGTGCGATCCTAACCCTCGAGGAATGCACTCTTGCATTGGAGACTTCAGCGATTCTTCTCTTATGTTGCTCGCAGTGTGTTAAACACTGTGTGCTGTGTTAACTTGCCTAAGCAAATGCGCTGGTGATAACGACGACTCAGAAAAAGAGAGCACCGCCCAGCATGGTCAGACGAATTCGTTTAGTCCGTCCGTCAGAGTATATAACGGGCTAGTAAATGTATAGGAGGCAGCTCGGAAAGAGGGACTGTGCGTTGGACGAAAAGGGAAAAAAGGAACGGTGACCTGTGTCGGTGAGGTGTTCCCGCCAGAGACGGCCGGGTACAATAGCAGTTGTAACAGGTTTAGTGATCCTGTTGACTGCGCCACTCATGGAAGTCCGCTAAAGCATCGCTCCTGTGAGCCGACCGCTTTCGTTTCCGTTGCTCCGTCGTGGCCTTCACTTTGCTCTGCTGTTCCCTGCGTCTCTACCGTCTACTCATACTTGGTACGCATCTCTTTGTCGTCCTCGACTTGGCTCCCGATCGACGCGTAAAGATAATATCGCGTGTAGTTACTTAATAACCTATGGAAATAGCCGTAGACGACCTGCCATATGTCGCAGAAAGGGTGGGAGGGAATGGGGTGTTGATCGGCGTTGACACGGACCATCATGGTCTCCATACCCAGCGCTGTATACTTATACGCAAGTAAGGAATGTATAAGCTTCCTGACCCTTCGCCATCTTCACGGGCAAACGTATTATAGCGGCAAGTGTGCCACTCTTCGAACTCCCTGTGATAGTCCGCTCGGAGGCCCACTCGGCTTCCATCCACCACAGCACTCATTGGTTTAGAACTATCCCGATCACGTGACTACAAAAACCGTGCTCCAGGGAATGGCCGTTGTGCGACCCACATGAATTGCATAGCCGCACGTCGACAGCGTCGATGCCGTTTATATGCACCGGCAGAGGCTGCCACACGACTGTGCGAATGCATTTGGCTGTTTTACCTCTGGGAGGGGCAGTGCGCGCGTTGAAGTGGAAGTGCAGAGAAGTTGCGCGCCTGTGCCACGTCGTGGGTGTGTGCGTCAGGAGCAGCGTTGCAGCCAACTGCGTCTCCCGAGGACGGGGTAGGCAGTAGGCTGTACTTGGCGAGCACAAACCGCGGAAAAGGCTGCGAGGAAGGAGGGGAGGGCGTGTGTGCGACCTGCTGCTGACGGAACGTCGCGAGGCCTTGCTTCGGTGCACCGCGTGCGCGTATTATATCTTGCGTATATCTTGCTGCGTACGGGCGAGACACCCTCGGCGTTCCGGGCAGTCAGCTGTAGGGAGGACTGCGTGCCGGCCGAAGGTTGCGACGATTACAATGGCGCTCGGCGGTGACGCTGCTGGCATTGAGCTCTGTGCTCTGTGCGTCGACGGCGCGCGATCTTGGTTGACCCGCCGACCGGTTTGACGGAGATGGAATGGCAGGGCGCGAGCCTCGCGCCGTGTGGGCGAGGACGCGGAAGGAGAAGGAGTGGTGTTTCGGCGAACTACTCTGGATTCGGCGTTGAAGGAAAAGAGAAAAAAGAAGGGAAAACTCGCAGACTTCTCATTTGCCTCCGAGACGAAGTGGTGATGGCGGTGTACCTCTGTACCTCTACCGCACCTCGTTTCCTGAGGGCCTCCGCGACCGCTCACAGAGGCCACGCCCACTTTGGTCGCGTGACGGCAGGGGACTCGTTTCTCGACAACTGCTTCTCTCTTGCGTACGCCATGATAACGTTTTGGGCAAACGGGGATTGGGAAATGATGGTCTCGTTATCACGTACAGTTTTTGCAAAAAGTAACCAGGCTAGACGGTTTGCTTTTCAGTCGTATACTGAAGCTGTTATGCCAGCCCCCCAGCAGCTCTAAATCTCTGTACGGTAAGGAGAAACATTGTCCTTACCTTCCGAGAGCTTTTCGGTCTTTAGGGAATCCGTAAGGGCTCTACTATTCGAATGAGAAGCAAACTATGCAGCCTGGTTACTTTTGGCAAAGGCTGTACGCATGGAGGAGGCCGAAAGTCACCGTAGCCAAGGATCGCATGGAGGAATATTTCGATGTTTGTTTACTTGTGGCGTTGGTCAATGAGAACTTAATAGTGTAATTACGTTATGGCTTAAAAATAATTGATTGGAAAGTGGAGAAAAAACAAATACATGCCGCCGGTGGGATCCGAACCTCCAAATTTCTCTTATGGCGCTCTATCAACTCATCTACGCTCTAAACAGAAATGAGTAATAAGGGAGTAAGCTGTGCTATAGCGCACTTCTTTTTTATAAAAGGCAGTAAGGTAGAGGACTAGTTTACACCCTCTTTACTCCCATATGGGCGTACTAATGTTTAGAGTGTACGGCGGCGGCTGTCAAATCTTCTACTTCCGGGGGTATTTTATGTTTCGCGCAAGTTGACCTTGAGAGTGTTCGCCAGCGCCACCCGCGTCTATAGCCGCACACGAAGTACGTCCTGCATTACCGCGAGCGTCACGTGGAACGTGGTTGGCCAACCTCTGAACGGCACAATTTTCAGTTCAGACTATATTATCACGACGAAGTTGGCGTCATTTGCCCGCCCCCGGAGAAATTCTCCTAGCTAGGTGTGCAACTCTCGCTGTACTTATGTCCCGCCTTTAGGAATTTAGGTGGTGTCGCACGGTGTTGGCGGCGAATGTTCGCGGGTTTTGGAATGCCGCATGAATATGAACGAGTGGGTGGTGGTACACGTGTTTTAGCTTGCACTGAAAGCTCTTACGGGTGTGTATACGCCAGCTCGGGCCGCTGTCACTGAACTTCGCTCGGCCGTAGACTCCTCCTGGGTACGCGTTTGCGGATTTCGTTTAATTTTTCCGGTTAAAGTGCAGGTTCACGCGTTCCTCTTGCCGGGCCTTTCACTCGGTGATCCGTACGCACATATTGCATGCAGCGCTGTAGGTACAGCTTTGCGAGGGACCGTCTCCGGAAGGAACAGTCTTCTTGCAGTCGGCGTAGTATGGTCGTGATCGAAAACTCGTGCTCCCCCAGCTGCCCTGCTCTGTGTGACCGCGGAAAAAGTGCTGTAGGAAATGGTGGGCGTTGCGCTGGGCGCCCATTTGGACAGGTGCTGATTCATGGGCAACGCAATGGCGACGCAGGGGTCCTGTTTGAACAGCGCATTTCTTTAACTTACTTTTGGCGAGGAAAGTAAGGGCTTTTGCAGTCTTTCTTCCACACATTCCTCGCTTAGAGACGAGGGTTCTTCCCTCCCTGCTTCTTAAATACGCACGCCCCCCCCCCCCCCCCCCTTTTTTTTTTTCTCTTTAAATCGCCCTCTTGAATATCCCCTTTTAAATATTCTGTCCTATATGTTTGCTTTCTTTTTCCCCCAATATTTGTCTGTTTTGTTTGTTCGACAGCTCCTTTACGCCGCTTTCGCGGGGCACGGTTTTTGTTCCGTGCAGCGAACGGAGCAAGTGAAGAGCTTCTTCACCTGGATTATTTCCCCGTCCACATGTACAGGGTTGTGTTCTACCGGTGGCGATGCTGGAGTGGAAGCGATAAGGCGGTCGGTCGTCTTCCTACATACGGCTACCGGGAATGTTCATCCGGGCCGTAGAGATAATTTCGGATTGGCCGTGCGCTGCCCACAACGTTCTACTCGTGGGGAGCGCTCCTTGTCTGGCACGGTCTCTCGCATCATATCTGTGCTGCTTCCATCCCGTTTATGTTTATTCGTGCCACCCCCCAAAGAGCTAGGGCATTATAAAAAGTTCAGGGTAAGAGGGCGAACTGTGTACATACGAAATTAGAACTGGCAGACTGCAGCTGCATAAAACGATCTTGACTGTAAGACATAGTACAAAACTATAGACGGATACAAGTCAACAAAAAAGCGGATTTTCTCCATCAAAGGACCCCCTTCCAGCCAACGGCGTCGGCCGATTCTCACGAACCTGCCAGTGTGACAACGCAGGGAGGCGATCGACTATGCCCGTTCATCTGCCACTCCCTGCATTGTCACACTGCCAGGTTCGTGAAAATCGGCCGACGCCGTTGTCTGGAAGGGGGTCCTTTGATGGAGAAAATCCGCTTTTTTCTTGACTTGCACCTATAATGTTAATAATGTAATAGTAATATTCCGACTAACATTCACTATTTACGAAAGCGCTGTTTTAGTGCCTGTTCTCGGTCGTCTCTTCAGTTACTACAATCCACGCCGAGTCCGCTGAGGGGAAAACATCATTACGTTCCCAATGTCGTGTCACGCACCTCCCCCATCTGGAGTATCCTCGAACGCGTGAACGATTCCGAGGAAGCACTACGACCCCCCCACTCTCTCTCGTCTGGCGCCCGGCTGCCGAGGGGACGGGATGCTACTGCTGCGCGAACACGTGTTGTGTTGCATCATGCCACGCTACGCTGCCCGCAGCAAGGAAGCCGTGTGTTGCTTGTTTTCTCATTTTTTTGTGTGTGTTCGTTTTTTTTTTTTTTTTTTGCGAGCGCGTTCTCCTGTATGGCTCAGTCGTGAGATGGGAGTCCGGGAAGGAAGCAGAGCGGGGAAAGAAGCGCGCTTGGCCCAGCGATAACTCGGCACGCTCCGGTGAGGGCGGCGAGGGCGCCCTTGCTAGCTATGCTTGCAGGAGCGCTTGCCTCTGCCGAGGACCTTCACTTTTTTGCCCTTACCCCTTTGAATGCGCGCCGTCGGCCATTTCTCTTGAGTCTGTGCATCCTCGTTCCGACACGTTGCGATGCGGGAGCACTTAATCGAGGAGCAAAAAGAAATTGAATTAAATGTATTTTTTCACGTATACACTGTTCTGGAATGATTAGCTGCACTGCAAACAGAGAAGTACTCCATTTAATTAAATAGTCTAATTAAATAGCGTAAATGTAGTAGCGTAGACTTGTGCCTGACTAACGCACGCCTTCTGCGCACGCGCGCTGCCATGAGCTTTGCTTCACACCCTGACACTGCGCAGGATGTGAAGCAAGGTGTGAAGTGGCAGGATGTCAAGTGCGCAGTAGGCACGCGTTAATCAGACACAAGTCTACGCAATTCGGAAACACTCCAACGGCTCGTGGCCGTCGCGGCATTAGGGCGCTGTGTATTAGCGAGACTGACGTCCTACTGAGCTGAAATCAGGAGGAAGAAACGGGTTCGGCTGAGGCGTCGTAGAAGGATCATAGCAGATCATCGCTAGTCTGTCAAGGTGACAGAGTGGACACCAATGGCACATGACAGTGTCAGATGGGAAGTTAGGGATCAGTATACAGGATTGCTTGGTCATCAGCGGAAGAGACCTAATATAGTCTGGCAGTGGACACAGCTTGACAGGTGGCAGGTGATTGGGTTTCACTGGAATACTTTTCGGCGCGTGTTAGTCAAACGCACAGCTCTGTATAGTGCAGCAGTGTCTCTCTCTCTTCTTTGTGTCTCTCTCTCTATCTCAGTGTCTCTCTCTCTCCTGCTCTAGATCCAGCTCGCTCGTGCCAAGCGTGGGTTGCTTCCACTGGCCAAACATGTCTCGCGTTGTTTTTAAATCGCTTCACTGGCATAGCACCGTCCGTGAAAGATCAGCACCCCAGAGAGGTATCGTTTGTAGAAAGCGAGATGGACCGTGCTACACAGGCGCAGAGCGCTGACTCGTTGCGATGCAGTCTCGAGTATCGGGCGGAACAGCCGACTTCCCGCGGCCTGTCATACATCTCGGTTATCCTTGGGTGATCATCAGGCCGGCAACGCTCCGCCCCTATACAGTATCCGATTCCAGCTGGCTGCAGAACTGTTGCATCCCAACGCAACCAGCGAATGAAAGGAAAACTTGTGCCTGTTTGTGTGTGAGGAGGGGGGGGGGGGGGGGGTGCAGGATGCGCGTTGACGAGAAGCAGATGCCGCGACGCGTTTTGCGTTCCTGGACCTCCGCGCTGCCGCCGGCCCCGACGGGTGTCAGATTTCGGAAAGTCGCCCGGGTGGGGAAATAAATCGTGGTACGTACGGGCGTCGTGGGCGATGACTCGCTTTTCCGTTGACGCACAGTGCGCTGTGGTCCGGCGTATACGCTGTCTTGGGTTACGCTGACTGCGGCTTTCAATCTGCCCGGTTTTCGTTTTCTTTCCTTTAACTGTCGTTCCTAAAACACCATTAGCGCGCTAGGGTAGATCGTCGGGCAGAGCGAGACACTGTCCAGTGCGCGTTTCGTTTACTTCAGATAGTTAAGGATACACTTAGGACAGATTGAAGTTCTCTTGTGTAGGTAGGATATACCGCTTTCTAATCACAAAGTGACCACCCTGATCGAATACGGAGTTTTTATAAGCGAGAAAATAAGCAAAAAAAAAAGACGTAATGCAGGTGTCCCCACTAGTGGCCTGTCTCGCGAGTGAAATGCGTGCGTCGACACCGATTTCTCTTCGTGGATCCCGGAGGCCACGTTACACCGCCACTCACTTCAAGACGGCGGCAAGCAGTCGTTTTTGTTAAATGACGTCGTGAGCTTCGATCACCTTGACGGGAAGATTTTTAAATCCAGTTGTCTCTCTGATAAATGCGTGTCTCGCTGCCGGACACACGTCAACGTGCCCCATAATAGTGAGGTAATCAGTTCTTACTCACTACAGTAATCGCTTGGAGGTGTCCTCAGTTTAACTCCAAGCTATTCTAACCCGCTTGTTTGCGCGGTTGAGGATCGCGTAATTGCAAATCATAGTTGCGATTCTTGCCTTCTCCAGCACTGCATGGGTCGAAAGGTTTGCGTGGAAGCCTTCTCGGCTCTTCGCCTTACATTTATCCTGGAAACAGCAGGCTTTGCATGGGCGCTGTACTGCGAGGCCGAACATGACTGCTGAAGTGCGGAAACATTTATGATGATGATGATGATGATGATGAATTTTTATGGTCCAAGGCCATCTGTGGCCAAAGGGCGCCATGACACAAGGTTTTTTTCTTCCACTTTATGACCCATTTCCCAAGCATTTCACCCTAAAGAAGCCTACCGCCAGACCAGGGAAAAGCTTGTAACCATTGTAACACCGCTGGGTACCCAGCGACACTGGGGATCGAGCCCCGCACCTCCCGCATGCGATATGCGGATGCTCAAACGACTATGCCACCGCTGCGATACGGAAATATTTAGTATATACCATGCGAACTGCCATAATGGGGTCACTTGAATGGTCGAAATCGCACTTTCAGCGCACAGTAACAGTCAGACAGTATCTAACGAAAGCTTCTTCTCAGGGCGTAACTTCCAGTGGTGCCTGTTGTCGATGCCCGCGCAGTGTCTATAGTTTTCGTTTTCTGGAATAGAACTCGCATAGCGGCGCTGAAGCTGTTCGCAAAACTATACACGGGGAGGTATGGGCCCTCGAACGCACACTACGTTGTTCACTTTCATGCTGCAGCGATTTGTATACATCTCCCTCGAAGGAGACATCGGAGAAAGGGGAAAATAAAAGTGGCAGGCACCGTAATTTTTGAGCGCCTTTCATGATCCAGCGCCATTTTTTTTCCCCTTTCATTTTCTGCGCTCCGCGGCTGCCGAGGCTCCGTCATTTTCAGCGAGACGTACACGTGCCTGCTTTCAGCGCGTACTTTCTTTTGTTTATTTTTCTTTTTATTTTTCTCTTATACTGATGAGGATGACGGCGGCGATGTGGCGCGGGAGTGAGTAAAATAAAACAGAAAAAAAGTGAGAACAGCCCTTGACGCTTATCTCTTCTTCACGTTGGTTACTCGCATCGCCCGCGTAACGCTTCGTTGCCTCAATGCTTCGCGTGGCTGTTTGCTTTTTCGTTATTGTTTGTTGTTAGCATTACTATTAGCATTATCAGCGGCCTTCCCCGCGTTCTCTTAATCGCTGCGGAGCGGTTAAAAAATTGCGAGCTGGCCGCGGCGGCACCGGTTATGTTTATGTACGCGCTGGAGAGGTTGGATAACACCGTTCCAGGCCGGTGGGGTTCGCTTCCGATGTTGTAGCTTTAACGATTCTTTCTCTCATCTGTTTTCTTTGTTTGCGAGAGAGGAAAAGAAAACATTTAAACTAGGGTGCAAAAAAGACGTTTATCGCAAGGCAACTGCCCTTTCTCCTGTAATGTGCTGCCCCCCCCCCCCCCCCCCCCCCCCCCACACACACACACACACTTTTTTTTCCTTCTAAAGTTCATTCTTTATCGTTCCTGCAGCGTTCTCCGTACTCTCCCAAGAAGAGTGCTTGGGAGGGGAGCTGTGCGGGCGTGCTTGCGCTGTTGAATTTCGATGCAGTGCGGCGTATGCTTGAGGACCTTCGCATCTGGTGTCGGGCGCAAGGAGAGTGCGTTTCTATAGCGACCTGGCAGCGTCCTGCACTCATTGACGCTATAGCATTTGAAGCCTCGTCGGGAAGAAAATGCGTCCCCGGAAGCTAAATTCGCTGATTGGCTGGAGGCAAGTGACGTCACCAGATCGGAGCATTTCCATTGGCTGGAGGGAATTGACGTCATCAGGCGGGAGCATTCCATTGTCTGCAGGGAAGTGACGCCACCTCCGGAAGGGGCATCGACAGAGGCATCGCCAACACGTCATGAAATTAGGTGTCCTTGTGGATTTTTCATGACAAACTATTCATGACTATAGTGTACGCAACGGGAAATTTTGCTTAGAAGGTTTTCACGAGACTGCTGTTTTGCAGAAGCATGGGCGTGAGCCTTATCGCCGTCACTTAGTAAGGCAGCACTGGGCAGCAAGCAATGTGCACTATTGGCTGTCAAGCAAGCAGACCGTATTTGCTCTCACGTGGCCAAACTGAACGCCGTAACGAAGCTTTGTTTGTTTTTGTTTTGTTTTTGCGTCCGAATGACACCTTCGGACGATGATGTTGATGCTGATTTGAGTCCAGTGGCGCTAGGGCAGTCTGGCCGAGGAGTGCGGTTTTGTCTGCTCTAGGTGGAGTCAAAGGCCCATTTTCCGAAGCTTTTAACCCCAGGGAATCCGAGAACCGGGTCAGGGGAAATCTTGTACTTGATCGGAAAACCTGTGTGTTTATGCGGCCCCACGGGGGTCGAACCCTGCAGCTGCCGCATAGATCCGGATGCTACGACTACTAGTCCGTCGTTGCTGCGTTAACGAGGATACTGCGCACAATTATCGCTGGACGCTGAACGCTGCGAAGTACTTTGTGAAAACGAAAAGATATGACTTTCCTGGGCTCTGTGTTTGTTTTTTCCGCGTGTGGCGAGGAGGCAGCGACGGAGAGGGAAGGAGAAGAGAGCGAGTCGGCCCTCGGGTCGATTTGGCGTCGAGCCGGCGTTATCAGTTACGCGTCTGAGCGTGGTCGGCGTGTAGTTAGTAGTGGTATTTGCGAGTTTGCAAGCTGGCTAAACACTTGTGCAGTGGTGCCCGCAGCGTTGAGGCAGTGTCTTATCTGCCAGGCGGCACATTGGTGCTCCCAACCGGTATCTCCTTGCCGTTTGCTCCTTGGAGGGCCTATTGTATTTTGCTGGGGGCTTTGTTCGTCTTTCTAGGAGGTTGGGCGAGAAGCCTTGTTTCTTTGGTGAAGCTCTTCTTCACCGTCAAAGAAAGCCTCTCTTTTCTCACGTTTCCGCGCGCGGTTTTTTAGGAGGCGTTCGTGTTTTGGTGCCGCATAGTGCGGACAACAAAAGGCTTCCGTTAATAGGCAATGCGGAGAACGGTTCTCTTTCTGTTTCTCCCCTTGTTTTTGTCGATTATGCTACTTAGGGCGAACTTGTGGCGTCGCATATCGTCACGAAGGTAGTGTGTACACTTTTTAATTCCGAGCAGGGATCCGGCAGCGCACGCGCAGTGTCTACTCGCTCCGTGCAGCTCCAGGCGGCGGTGAAAATCGGCCCCGCTCTTTTCCACGCTCCCACTTCTCGTGGAATCTCGTCCCCAGCGCGGGGTGACGACGGATGGCGGCGTGTTGCCGCTGCTGCTGCCGTCCGCGGCAGGCGCGTTTAGGCGGCGATGCTCCTTCGCCCCTAATCGGCGTCTCTTGGCCCATATTCCGCCCGTGAAGTGAGAGGGAAGCAGCGGGGGAGACACGCGACCTCCCTTCAGCGACGGCGGCGGGTAATTGGGGCCGGAGAAGCGCTTCCTGCCCCCCCCACCACACACCGACAACAGTGCTCGGGGGAGACCACCTTCGTGAACCGCAGCCGGTGGTGATGCTGCTTCTGCGGCTCCTCTCGCACGACCCCCGGCGGCCTAACCGCGACGAGGTTGATGCCACGCGCATCTCGGCCGCTGCCGGAGTAAGAGCACGGCTGCATAGAGCGCCTAATTTTCACGCTGCATGCCGGGGCTGACCACCCTTTCCTCTCCGACCTCTCCTTCTGTCCTGGCTTCCACCCTGCCATTATTCTTGTTTATTCTCGGGGCTCATCGCGGATGTGTGTCGCCGCTGTTTACCCCGGCTATGAGCGCGTCTCGAGCGAGAGGTGTAGCATACTGTGCATTCGGCGGAACCCGCGCTACGCGCGTCCTTTTCCACGCGCTGAGTCATCGATGTGTGTTTTTTTCCCTTACATTGTGCACTGCAGTCGTGGATGAGGTAACCTGAAATGGAGAGTCGATTGGAGACTGCCGGTTACGCCATGTAGCGGCGAGTGCAGGAACTAACGACGGGATAAACACCGGCTCGTTAGTCCCGCGGGCGTCTTCTTTCGAGAGTAATCAGGGTGCCGGACTGGTAGAAATCGTTCACGGACAAATCAATCGTATCGGCGGAACGACACGACAGGGCGAAGCGGAGGCTGGCCCCCCGCCTTGCACCGATTAAGCTGATCCCAGGCGCCTTTCTCCGCGCTCTCCCGCCGGCGTTTATCCCGTTATTAGTACATGCTCTCGTAGCTGTGTGGCGCCGCCGGTAGGTTTCGGTCGCCGCTCCTCCGTTTCAGGTTATCGCGTCCGCGACTGTATACACGATGCAAGAATAGGGCGGACGCGTAAGTGCTCCTTCTGATGGGATTGGTCGCACTTTCCCATCATGCACGGCGGCCACACTTCCAGTATGTAGGGTTACACCACTCGTTTGCATATATAGGGAGATAGCACGTTGTGGTGCATGCGTACCGCTACTCACGTCGCTCCCCTTTTAGGACGTTTGACCCTTCTACCTCGTAATAGAGCGTTATGATTACACGCCAATTGAACATTCACTGTGGCAGAGCAGCGGGAACGGCATAAGTCGAAGAAATTGTGCGATTGTGCTTTCTGTCATTGTAGACACTTGCCGCGCCTACGTATGTAGGGCATATGCCAAGCGTTTCAGGGAAGGTGATCACTATAATTTTTAAAAATAACGTTTCTGAGGTAACGGAAAGCAATTTGGGGCATAGTAATATGAGTCTTGGCGGACGTCAAAAAACAGGCGAATCATCTTAACAAGCTAAGTGATTAACTAAATTCCAATAGTTAACTTTTTAACTATTACCAATAGGCACCTGATTGCAATTAGAGATGTGTAGCCGGGCGTTGGTAATAGTAGCCATATCAGTTATTAGAATTTCTAAAACGCCATTACTCTCACCGCTGTGGAACGGCAAAATAGGGCTTTTTCGACTAGTTACGAGCACTGGAGGGTTTGCTTTGTCGGCATACTTTTCGCAAGCCTGTATTTTAGCACGATGTAGCCAGATTTTGTCGTGCCACAGCGGCGAGAGTAATGGCGTTTTCGAAATTGTAAAAACTGATATGGCTATTATTAACGGCCGGCTACAAATCTCTAATTGCAATCAGGTGCTTATTGGTAAGAGTTAAAACGTTAACATTTAGAAGTTAGTTAATCAATCAGCTAGTTAATATGATTCGCCTGATTTCTGACGTCCGCCAACGCTGGCATTACTATGCCGGAAAAAGCTTCCGTTTGCCTCAGAAACCCTATTTTTAAACACGAGCGATCACCTTCCCTGAGACACCTGGCATATCCGCCGCACATCGAGACCAGCCAGCCCAGATTGCAGCTCTTGCCTAAAAATAAGTCTGCTCCACTGCAGTTCTGGTTGCGCGGGGAATAGGAACCGATTCCGAATTAATAAATCTCCTCTCTTTCGGAGCCCCTTTTTTTCCAATTATATAAACGAATTGCCCATTTCTTGCGTCGGCAAAAGCGGCCCGTGATTCCGGGTGTACCAGACACGACAAAATCGATATCCTACAAACTTACGTAAAGCGACGGAGCGGTATCGTGGTAACCTAACGTTGTATCTCATCTGCCGAGTGTCCCCGGTCATATTTGGCATCGAGGAGCAAGAATCGGCTGTCTAGTTGTGTCGAAATTACGGGTTTAAAATATATATATCCCCATTTACTTGCGCGGTGTTCGCTACTGCTGGCCAACAGATGGCGCTAGTTGGTGAACATCCAGGAAAGCTAGGCATGATATGATCTGGACAGATGAGGGGATAGTTCCCCTTTACCCTACGAAAGATTCGGAGCGGCGTCGGCGATGCAAAGCGGGAGTGCACGGCCCAGGAGGAGAACCATTGGGGCGCACATTTTTCACAAACTTTGTAAGCAGGGGCGGACTTTGTCACTCTTGGAGAGAGGAAAGGGAGGGATGGGGGGGGGGGGGTCATTTGAACTATGTATTTCTTCGACTTTTTTCATCAAGAAATGGGGTTCAGTCTAATTTTCTGATATAAAATTTCTTACGTACGTGCGTGACAAGTCGGGACTGGGTGCCCATGTTTTCTTCGTTGCGCGGAAAGGGGCTTGGGCAGGGCATGTAATGCGAAGGCGAGATAACCGCTGGTCCTTAAGGGTAACGGAGTGGATTCCAAGAGAAGACAAGCGTTAGCAAGGGGCGGCAGGAAGTTAGGTGGGCGGATGAAATTGAGAAGTTTTGCGGGGATACGGTGGCAGCAGCTGGCAAAATACAGGGTTAATTGGAGTGGCTTTTGCCCTGCAGCGGGCGCAGCCAGGGTGATGATGATGATGATTGCGTCGGATCCCTTCACGCTGGTTGCGCCAGCGAAGCCATGCACAAGGAGCTCGTTTCTCGAGCGGTTAGGTTTTGGCATCTGTAAACCGCCGAACACTAACACCTGCACTCTCCTCGTCGGTCCTCTGGGGCATGTGCGTTGTCAATTTTGCAAATTTTGCCCTTGTGGGCGCAGCCGTGTTGTCACTGGGCTACATGCGGCAGCAGCGACCTGATTGGCGCTTTGCAACTTACTGCGTGTGCCCGAAACAGCCCTGAATGCACTAGATATCAGTGAAGTATTGTAAGCAGTGAAATGGTGCGAATTCAGGGACGAGGCGCGAATGCAAATGTTTTAGGATGTAAGGAAAAAGGTAGCAATTGTCACTCACAATGAATGAGGGAGGAAAGGGAGGAAGAGGCAAAGGGGCGCCTTCAAGAAGTGCCCCCCTGATTAATTTTGGTTATTTAGCGCGCGCTAAGATAGGACAGCAGACGGGCGTCTTTCCGCATTCCGCCATCCATGGAAATGGGGACGCCGTGGCAGTGATTCGAACCCGCGACCGAGTAGCTGCAGGCGGCACTCCTCCGAAGCCCGATGTCGGCGTTGTCTCCGCGTTCGTCGGCGGAGTCGCTCTTGCGTGCAGCAGCAGTGGGAGAGACGGTGCGAGAAGCGGCCGTCCTTGGCCGTCCTTGGAATTTTCGGCCCTCCGTCGTTCGGCGGCGGCCGCGTCACCGCCGCTCTCCCGGGATGCGCCCCCCTTTCTTTTTTTCCCCCTCCTTTCCTTCTCTTATTCTTCGCCGCTCGATCCCGAGAAGACACCGGCGGTGCTGGGTAGTCCGCCGCCGGCGACTCTGTTCATGCATAGAGAGAGAGCGCAACACGCACACGATGCTCGCTGCTGGCGGAAAAGACCTTCGTCCGCCTTTCTCTTAATCGTTGCCTTTTCTTTGTTCACTTTTTTTTTTTACAGGCGCTTCTACAACCGAGCATGCGGGGTTAGTAGAGAAAGGAAATGGAAACCTCTCTATACAATGCCGACTCAGCCTCCTCCTCGAGGAAATGATGCCCGGCGCTGCGAATTTTTCGCGCGCGGCTCTGTTTCCTACCTGTCGCTTTCTTGTGTGTGTGTGTGTGTGTGTGTGTGTGTGTGTGTGTGTGTGTGTGTGTGTGTGTGTGTGTGTGTGTGTGTGTGTGTGTGTGTGTGTGTGTGTGTGTGTGTGTGTGTGTGTGTGTGTGTGTGTGTGTGTGTGTGTGGAGGACGTTTGCAGTTGCCTCCTTTCTTTTCTTTTTCTTTTTCTTTTTAACCTGTTTCGGTGGCGTGAGCGGCGTGTTTCTCTTCGGGCGATCGTGGCAGCATGATGCGACTCTCCCGTAAAACGTGTTTTCCCTAGCCGAGGTGGCGTGGTTTGCCAGTTCGATTTCGCTCTGTGTACAAGGGAAGCTATATGCTGTTTGCCTGCCGGCGGTTTGTGCCGACTGTGTCTTCCCTCCGGCGTGTGCTTGTGTCTGTACTGGGCTCCGAATGTTATCTATGCACGCTGTGTGGTTTACGCGTTATACTTGACAGGGACGAATGATTTACAGGTCGTTCTTGGGGGGAGCGGGTGGTCCCGTTTGAACCACGTATTCCGTGTGCTCTTTGCATGGAAGCAAATTTGGTTCAGCGTGATGTTTCTGTGTAAAAGGTCTCGCTAAAGATTTCGTTCGCATGCCCGTCTGCTCAGAGTCTGTGGTCTTTCCGCAAACCGGTCTAAATGTAGTAGCACCCGTAAGCTCGTTGCAATGGCCTCCGAGATTGAGGCTATTTAAGTGCCGTATTTCGGAGGCTGTGTTCCATGCCCATACGGCGACAGTTAGACGACGAAGTGGTGCACAGTTGCAAGCCTTATGAAAGGGAAGATTGGCTACGCAGTCGGGTGCCAGTTTTGTTTTTGCGTCGACGCAGTACCTGACTGTAGGCATCATTAAATGGGTCCTTCAACTGCCTGAAAACCTGCGTCGAATAATACGCATACTACAGTAGGATACAACTCAAGAACAAAGCAGCTGTTCTCCTTCAATGGACCCCCTTCCAGCCAGTGACGTCGGGGCCGATTCTCATTACCCTGCTAGCGGGGCAATGCAGGGAGCGGCCGACGAAAGGGCCCGATAGTCCCCTCTTTCCATGGCCGGGGATAGTCACCTCCCTGAATTGTCACGCCGCTCCTCGCATTATCACGCTAGCAGGGTTGTGAGAATGGGCCTACGCCATTGGCTGGAAGGGGGTCCTTTGACGGGGAAAAGTCGCTTTTTCCTTGAGTTGTATCCGACTATAGGAATCGCGTCTCCACAGTGATTGTATTGATCAGAAAGTTCGCAAGGCGTGTACGTTTGGTAGCAGTTCATGGCGTTAACTAACTAAACCCGATGTACCGTGGTACGCCTGTTTCTCTTGCATGTCGCGTGCGTCACTTCGTGCGCGCAGACAATTTCATTTCACACTGAGCGCGATACAAACGAATTGGCGCAGCGCGTCGACCAATCGGCATGACAGGAACCCACGGCTTAAATACACGCCTGGGTGGAGGATTTTTCAACGGCGCTTAAATTATCTCTGCGCTTTGTGAGGAGACCCCGGGAGTGCGCTGAGCGAGCTTTGCTTCTTTCGTTGGAGCTTAATAGCCTGTATAAAAACCCCTTTCAACGCCTGAAAGTTCTGCCGCTGTACGATGCGTCGGTTTGGTGTGCGTTAATTATTTCTTTTCTTGCGTTTTTTTTTCTGGTTCAGCTGAAGAGGCGGATTAAGTTAGCAGTGGTTTGGCTCCCCGGACTGTTCTATAGCGAAGTGTGGCGCTACGAACGAAGACGGGCGCCGAATGCTAATTAACTTAATAGTATAGCGGTACCCTGTTATTTTCTCGCACAACTTCGGTCGACTCGCTGTGCCGGGATTGCCGGTGCTAAGTGGGTGTGCTGGGACCTGGTTCTCACTTGACACAAAAGAAGAGGAAGGGAGAGGACAGCGTGCCGCTTGTGAGAAAGTTTGAATAATTCAGGCGTCCGTGTTGGTTAGGTTAGCTTACTTTTGGAGAAAATTGCGCGTAGCGCTGTGAGAGAGACCGGCGCTCTCTGCCTCTTTCGTGCACCCTGTGTCGGCTCCGTTTCCTTTAGCGTGGTCTCGCACTAACTATTAAGCCTGGATCACAAATGTGGGTATCTGTGTATTTTGCGCTGAGGTGCGTCTTTTCGTAGTGAAACTTTGTCCGCGCCCTCTTCCGGTTCTTAAATTTATTAGGCTTTATAGCGCAGCTTTGAGAAGTTGAGTGTGCGCATAGGTTGTGCGGGTTCGTCACCGTCGCGTTGTTACGGACCCGCTGTCCCCGCGTATGTGGCCCTCGTTTGTTTGCATGTGGTGCACGCTTTGTCTGTTGTCTCAACCCGTTGCAGCCGCTATTGAGGACAGGAGGAGGGCATCGCAGGGGAGAGAGGGGCCGCACACACCCTGAACCTTTACTTTTGGAACGGTACGGCACGGGCAAGGATGTGACGCAGTATTAACGCTAATTAACGCTCCCGTTCCGCAGAAAATCCGGCTTTGCGAAAGACGACTTTTACGCGAACGTAGTGCGCGAAAGCCATAGTAGCGAAAACGCCACAGCACACGACGCCAATAAAGTTTCTGTTTTCCGAAATGCCATTAAAAAACCTCTTAAAGTGTTTAAACGACAATATCTTTTTTGAAAACATATTTCTTTTTAAAAGTGCGCCTGTTAAACACGAAATATTGGATTTTGTGGTCTGCAATGCTTGGCCAATGGGGGAGCAAGCCATCGCTTATATTGGGCAAACTTTACATTTACATGTTTTTCTGCTCATTTGTTGCAATTTACAGACAGGATGTTGAATGTTAGGGCATTCTTGATTATCGAACAACGTTTATTTTTTCATTATTTTTTTTTCGCCAAAGGTTGTGGTTCTGCAGTCGGTAGCTCTCCGCACCATGATGCCTAGAGCTCCCATAGTGGTATAGGTGGTGTCGAGGAAGCAGCACCATGCAAACTCCCATAAGCGGGGCGCCAGCTTCCTCTCTGGGTAATAGTAAGAAACTACACTTTAGGGCAAGAGAAGCAGCAAGATGGAACAGAGACTGCATACAAAGGGAAACAAAGCATAAGAAAGTAGCGGCAGGCTCGCAGTCACGACGCCGAGCGGGCGGAGGAATAGCGGGCGTAGTGGGCGACCCGCGTATTACGGCGTGCCCGCCAACCCCTTCTCCGGCAGGCGGTGGGGCGCGATGGTGCGACCGACGCTGCCCTACTCTCTCCCTCTCGGCTGCGAGCGCGGAAGGAACGCGGGCGACGCGCATTTTCTGCGTCGCGACCTGTCCCCGGTCGTCCGGAAGCAGGCGGACTTGACGACCCGCCGATCTCTCTCTTCCGCGGCTGAGGAGGAGGAGGGGAGGCAGAGTGGCAGTGTGCTTGCTGATCCGTGGAGAGAGTGATGCCTCGGCAACAGTAATGACTACATTCGCACAAGATGCGTGGGAATCGTGGGAGTGTATAGGAAGGAGCACGCGATCTGACAGGCTGTCTGAACCGTCGACCTCCGTTCGCGCACTCGGAGGAGGCGTTGGTATACACGCGAGGAGCGTCGAAGTTGTCCTGCGTCCCACAGTCCATGGCAGCCGCCTTGGTGTCAGAACGGACAGGAAGTCGGAGGAAGAAGGCTTCCTGGTTACCTTGGACGTCTGCCGATTGCCTGCACCTGCGGCATATTTGGGCACCTGCGTGTCAATCTGAAATACACTATAGTCGGATACAACTCAAGAACGAAGCGGCTATTCCCCGTCAAAGGACCCCTTTCCAGCCAATGGCGTCGGCCGACTGTCATCAGCCTGCTAGGGTGACAGTGCAGGAAGTGGAAGATGAAAGGGGAATTGTTCCTTCCCTCCATGGTCGGGGATAGTCCCCTCCCTTGCATTATCAGGCTATAGTAGGGTCATGAGAATCAGCCGACGCCATTGTCTGGAATGGCGTGCTTTGACGGGGAAAAGACGTTTTGTTCTTGAGGTGTATGCCACTATAGAGGCTTTTCGCGCACCGGGTACGCATTAGCGTATACGATTACTGATTTACCGGACGCCTCCAACGCACACGCAGTGGCATGGGTGGAGGCAAGGTCACTGCGCATGCGCAGCCGGTGTTCGGTAAAGCCGGTATAATTGTACTTTAACACGTACCAGGTGTGCGAAAATACTCTTATTGTCTTCGATGACGAAATGCGCGGGGACCTGTATTTGGTCACCTTTGGAGGCGGTGAGGTGTTTCTCTCGCGAAGGATACGGTGTGGTCACACTTCACCACATCGGCGCAGTCTGCGGGAGATGCGAACCTTCGTAGCACGAGAGCGACACACGTGGACGAAAGAGCGTTTGAGAGAATGGAAAAGGTTCACTGGTTGCGCAAGATTAAAAGATGCCTTCGTTATTTCTTACACTGCGCCTGCCTAAACGGTGCCAGCCTGTTTCTCAGTTCTGTACGAAGGACATTTTTTCAGGTATACAGTAACAGCCGTCCGACTGTACGCGAAAAATGATCCGTTAATGTACAGTACTCACGGATTGAAATAGGACATTCGGAGCGCTAGCCTTGCAGTGCCACGCAGGCATGTGGTAAACCACAGGCCGGCTGATTGGCTACTGGAAGGAACAATTCTGCTTTGTAGATGTTCTCCCTCTCGCGCCATACCACAATGCACCACCTTGGTTCCATGAGCGTCTACGGGCGGCGCTCCATGAAGCGACGGCCACGCGCTCCGAATGTCCTATTTCAATCCGTGAGTACTGTACATCACACGTTTTTAGCATACCGGAGACGTACTACGTGGGACGTATACCGGTTCACCGGACCCCTCTTGCGCACGCGCGGTGGCTCCCTCTCACCCCAACAATGCCACTAAAAACACTAAAAACGGTGTGCTTTTCTAAAAACGTCTAATTGCTCGCTGTCGAAGAACGCAGTCTCCAAAGCATTAAAGACCGCAGCCTGGGTAGCGGGCGAGGGGGGTAGAGAATGTATTCTTTCATTGCTGACACGGTCTCGGTACGAGTGGGGTTCCTCCCCCTCGACGCACCGGCTCTACGATGATGCGCCGTGACGCGCCGGCCGTTGACGCAGCGGCCGGGGCTCGTGGCGGTTCCGTGCCCCCCGACGTCCTCGACCGATCACGACCGATTCGCCGGCGCATTCGACGCGCCCGACGGTGACCGGTGCGCTGCAGCTCGCGCGCTCATTCTCGCCCGACACATTACGTGCGCTCGCTGATCGGTGTCGTGGTGCACGAACGGCCATCGGCACTCGGTGTGGACACTGCGTGCAGGTCGCGTCCAGGTGCTGCGCGCGGTAAGACCTCCTTTGCCGCGTTGTGCAGTTCCTAGCGCGCTCTTTTGTCTGGTACCCGGACGACAGCACAGCACAGGGCAAGCCATTTAATTGATATGCGATAGCATAGAAGCCTCGTTCCAGCTAGAAACCGGGGGCCAGCATCGTCACACTGGCGGGCAGCCAGATTGGCTTGCGGAGAAATTCTACGCAACAGGGACATGGAGCCACCAGTCGAGCACTGGCGTCACCGGACCACCCTAATAAAAATGGCCTATGGACTCTCATAGACCTCGTATAGACTCTGTTGCCTTCATATAGATCTTTCCTTCTTTCTGTCTGCCGTCGCGGTGGCTCAGTGGTTGTGGCGCTCGGCTGCTTACCCGTAAGACGCGAGTTCTATGCCGGCCGCGGCGGTTGAATTTCGATGGAGGCAGAATTCTAGAGGCCCGTGTACTGTGCGATGGCAGTGCACGTTAAAGAACCCCAGGTGGTCGAAATTTTACCGGAGCCCTCCACTACGGCGTCCGTCACAGCCCGGGTCTCTTCTGGACTTTAAACCCCTATAAACCATAAACCAAAGTTTTCTTTCTGTCTATTCATACTCTATAAACTGTCTATAGAGAAAAGTCTAGTAAAACTGTATGGCCATAAATCTATAAAATGTAATGAACGGTCTATATGATTTGTATTGCCACGGACTAGTCCATAGGATTTGTCTATCGAAAGTCTACATACTTTATAGACAAGAATCTGTAGTGGACGGTCTATAGACTGTCTAAAGGAATTTTTGTAAGCGCTGATTCTTCTGTGTGAAGCCTCTACCCGCCAACCATGGCTGGTGGCAGGTGGTGCTCGGAAGTAGCTGACGACACACTTTGGAAGAGAAAAAAAAAAGAACATTGGGGGGGGGGGGGGGGTAATGTAATGTGTGGTGCGTGGTAGCGAACGGCGCACAACTTTGCACTGTGCATTACCGTACGCAATCATTAGGTGCCCCGCAAGTTTTTTGAAGGAGGGGCTTGGGTGTTTTGGAGGGGAAGTAGCTGATGACGGGGCAGTACGTTGGGAAAACCGAAACTAAGGCGGGATGCAACGCGTACTACGCAGCTCACATTGTAAATTCGAGCAGTTGGCTGCTGTGGGGAGGATGAGTAGTGTAGGGAGACGAATGGCGTTAAGAAGTGTTAGAGAAAGAAAAAGAAGGCACATTGAGGTCGGTAGACGAGGAGCAGGTGTTAGAGGGGCCGCGGTAGGCCCCCTCCCTTTTGTGGACGTGGGTTTCGTCTGTTTATATCCCAACGGTTCTTGGGTCTGTTTACCCTGCCCCTGGCGCCCTCTCCGCACCAGGGGTGCGCAGGCCCGGAACACTGGAAGCAGTCGTGATTGCCCCTGTCTCGGCATAAACAGACCCCCCCTCCACCTCCTCCTCCCCCATGCGGCCGCCACGGTTGCTGAGTGCGCTGGCGCGCTCACGAGCTAACTTCACTGTGACGGGCAAAAGGCTGCCTTCGCCGCTGTATATAGAGTACGAAAGGCGAGAGTGCGGAGGAGGGTTATCAGCGTGGAAGAAGACGCTGCGGAGCTTATATAAACATCTTTCTCCTCCAGTCTGCATCTGGTCCGAAGCAGGAATGACAGAGCGAAATAAAGGAGGAGGAGGAGGAGGAGGAGGGGGAGGGGGGGGGTGACGCGTGCTTGTGGGGCCTGTTGTTGCCATGGGTTGGCGGAAGGCACGCGAGATATCAAGCGCGCGGACGCGTTCCCTTGTGGCCGCTCCTGTGGCTGTCAGGCGTTAACCCCGTGCTGGACTGGGCGGAGGTGTCGTGGCTCCTTGTATACGCAGTGAAGCACGCGCTACTCCGCGTATTCCGTGGGGATGAACGCTGTGTGGCGCTTTTTCTTCCTTCCCATGTTCTCCTTTCGGTTTATTTCTCGCGTTTACGCAGCCGCGGTTTATAGCGATAGCCAGTTTCTGCACCGCCTCATGGTAAACACGGTAACTATGCGGTAACGGCAAATGTGGCTAGGCATGCCTGGAAACGTAGTAGCGACGGCAACGCGTTACGGTGTTTGCGGTACGGCTGACCAGCTACGCTAAAAGTGTCTAATGCCTTGTACTTTATCGGCGACAGATCACAGGTCACCCCTGGAAAACCCGAGGAGACTGAACGTTCCCATGGACGACGTCTCACGCATCGTGTACCCCGAGGGCTCCCGAACTGAGCTACGATTGGTGCCGCGATTGCTACTGAAACGTTTAGAGGACGCCGGTGTTATGGGGGAGCAGTAGGGACGCAGTCTCTTAAATCGGTGACTCAGACGGCTGACAGGCCCCTGTAAGGCTAATCCTGCCGGTGTATTTGCACCACCACCACCACCAGGTCACAACGTTCCCGCGGTAAGCTCACGTATAGGGAATGACCGGCGAATCGTAGGTGAGGAAAATGCAAACGTAGCGATTGGATTGAGCCGACAAGACTTTCACAGTATTGTCGACATCAGACCGCGCCGCGTTGAGGAATGACGGGCCGGGAATGTTCACACTATACGTGCCCATCTCCGCGTGTGCTCAGTATTGCCTCGGTTCGACAGGAGGTGGTGAGAATGCCTGCTGTTGTTAAGAGTGCCAGGAACTGTTCGCGACTCGCGACAATCCGCGACCACCGACTTCTCGGTGCGACAGCTTGCACGTCGTTCGCTTCGCTAAGACGTGGGGGCCGCTGCCATTATTATAGATCCCGCTGTGAGAACGACGGCTGTAGCTGAGCACCCTCCCTCCGGCAAAGGTCGTGTAATTACCGCCTAATATTCCCTTGCAAAAATGGTCTATAGACAGCCTATAGACTCTACTGCCTTCCTCTGGATTTTTTCTTTTTGTCTATTCATAGTCTATAGACAAAAGTCCACTAAAATTGTATGGCCGTAAATCTATAGATTGTTTGTAGACGGTCTATAGGATTTGTATTGCCTATCCTATAGACTGCTCTCCAGGGTTTGTCTATAGAGAGTCTATAGACTATGGACGGTCTATACCAAAAGAAATTATTGTAAGTGTTCGAGGCACAGAGCCAAGCGCAGAAACACAAGACCGTGCGCCGGACAGCCATGGCGAATCACTTCGGTCAAGCACGCCTGCTATGTATGGCTCGCTAGCTTTCGGCAGCAGCAATAGCAGCAACGGCGACAGGAGCGAACGCGAAGCGATTCTGTCGCGCGCATTAGTGGGCGCCCCATTATCGCGTCGTCCCGCGGAACGCCCAAGAAATGATGAAAACAGGCGAGGTTCTGGAGAAGGCCCGGTCGGAGGGAAGAGGGGGAAGCGAAGCGCAGGAACGCGTCGGCATCGCGCGCAGATCCGACAGCAGCAGCGGCGACGACGACGTTCTCCGTTCGCCGGAATGCCTTGGAGCGTCGCGTGCGTTATATAGCTTGGTGCGTAGTTTGTTGCTGTCGCGCAAGGCTTATGTATGCGCGAGGACGTGTCTCACGACGTTAAGCTGCTCGGCGACGACTACAGGGAGAGGGGGGGAGGGGGGACGTCGGTACAAAATAGCGCCAGCTGCGACGCCACCCTCAGACGCGCGCACAAACGCACGTACAGCAGCGCGGCGATCGCGACATTCCTTTCTTTATTGCTCGGCATCGGAGGCTTCTGCTTTCGGCCCCGGGGCACGCCCGTTGCAACGCGGCGAAAACATCTCTGTCGGGGAAGAACGAAGCGGCCGAAGCGAGAGAGACGCCGGGCAGCGACTTTCTTTTTTTTTTCTTTCTAAGCCTGGCGGCAACGGGCATTCTGTTTGCTCGAAGTCGCCGGCGTCAAGGGGTGTTTATTGGGACACGAGATGGGAGGGGGTGAGGGGGGCCGCGTGCCAACGTCTCTCAAGACATGGCCCGCGGGCCCCGGTGCTGCAAACTTCATTTCCGCAGACACGTGTGTGTGTGTGTGTGTGTGTGTGTGTGTGTGTGTGTGTGTGTGTGTGTGTGTGTGTGTGTGTGTGTGTGTGTGTGTGTGTGTGTGTGTGTGTGTGTGTGTGTGTGTGTGTGTGTGTGTGTGTGTGTGTGTGTGTGTGTGTGTGTGTGTGTGTGTGTGTGTGTGTTGTAGTACAAGCCGCGACATGGCCGTTGGATGACGCTGGGCGCGCTGTCTCATGCTCGGTAAGCAGCCCTACGAGTGCGCAGATTCAGGTAACGAACGGATGCACCAGGTCTTGGTGCTTGTCCGGCCCTGCTTAACGACGCCCGTTCCACCGGGGGTGGTTGTATAGCGCATTTTCGCGCTTATTTCTGGCACTTTCGTTTCACCGGCAGCCCTAATTTGGACCCACACGGTGAGAGATTTTTTTTCCTAGTATTACCCGCGCACTATCCTGCGGGAGATATGTGTGTGCACATTTACAACTACTGCGCAAGCAATGGTCACTATTTGTCGTCCGGACGAGATAATCGTGAGATACTCGCTGCAGTGTTCAACTATGTGCCACGCTTTCGTAAGCTTCGTCTTCATGGTGTCCAAGATTTTGTTGTACTCGGGCTCATCAAGGTTGTAGCCGATGGAGAACACACCTTGAAGCTCAGAACACTATTTGTACGCAAAGACATGGTGCTCACAAACACTATGACCAAGCAAGCGGTAGACCATCCGCCTCGCATTTGGGAGGCGCTGGGTTCGATCCCCGTTTGCCGCCATGCACCTACGAGTTTTCTAATGGGTGCACGATTTTTCCCGGCCTCGTGCTCGGCTTGTCAGGCCGTTGAATAATCATTGATGCGTGATGTCAACTACGCGTGCACTGTAAACAGAAAAGAGCAAAAGGGAGTAATACGTACTCTAACACACTCCCCTCTAGCGAGTGTCCTAGAGGACAGAACTCCCTTTTTACTCCCACATAGGTGTATTCCTGTTTAGAGTGATGTGAGGAGAGCACCTCGCAGGTGCGCGTCGTCTCGTCTGTGGCCCTTGCCCTCACTGTCCACCAGAGGGCGCTTCTTCCCTGTTTGGATGTTGAGGAAGAAACCACGATTGGTACCTGTGGCTGCGTGTCGCTGCTTCCGTCGGTTCGAAGTAGCTGTGGTTTAAACTGTGGTTAACTCTGATGAGAAGCGGAAGCTTCCTTTGCATGGCTACGTTCACAAACGCCACACACGCACTGCCGAACGGATTGTCTGTGAAGCGTCGATGAAATGCCCGATGGGGCAGTTGCCACCTGCCACGGTGGGCAGATTGTGATGACGTCAGTAGGTCGCATGGCCCGCCACGTGATACCACGGACACCTCTCACGTGACTGCACTGACGCTGCCCTCTTGAAAACCTAGCGTAGTGAAGCTTTCGCTTCAAAAATCGTCGCCGTCGCTTATATCTGCCCGCCATGCCCTTGCACAGCGATTGTCGCCACATTTTGCCAATGACCGCTCTTCCTTGGCTGACTGCCCATTCTCACACGGTCTCTGTCCACCTTTCTGTGCGCCCACGCACGTCACGACTTCCTTCTACGCGAGAAAACTGCTTGCGCTGTAAGGCTGGTGGGCGTCGGAAAGCTACCTTGGCGCCGTACCGCGGCGTCAAAATCAATTAAATTTTTATATCCCTGGCTTCGTGTCAGTGTACCTATGGGAGCCAAGTTCCCGTTCCCGCCGCCTTAGCCGAATGCTTCGCCACCGCCAACTTGGGGATTTTCCTGCCTATACCGGAGTGTCCTCACGCATCTTTCAAGATGATCGCGTCGATTTAGAGTGATCCTTCGTGCGAAGATCTCCGATGGCGCTTCCGATTTCTGCTTAGGACGCCCTTAGATCGTCGCCAAGGTCATTGGCGGCCCCACGTGGAAGAAACATATACCACAGGTTTGCTTCGCCTCTGTGGTGTTTCGTTCAACCGGCACCGCGCGCATTAATTATGGCAGGTCTCCAGGGTGAACGTTGGCGGTATCGATTCTCTAACTTCGTTCACAGGGCGTTGTGTTCCTCTCATTGGGCGCCCGGTTCCCACGGCACAGCTTGAAAAATTGAAAATTGGTTTTTGGGGAAAGGAAATAGCGCAGTGTCTGTCTCACATATCGGCGGACACCTGAACCGCGCCTTAAGGAAATGGATAAAGGAGTGAGTGAAAGAAGGAAGAGGTGCCGTAGTGGAGGGCTCCGGAATAATTTCGACCACCTGGGCACCTTTAACGTGCACTGACATCGCACAGCATAAGGGTGCCTTTAGCGTTTCGCCTCCACCGAAACGCGGCCGCCGCGGTCGGGTTCGAACCCGGGAACTCAGGATCAGTAGCCGAGCTCCTAACCACCGAGCAACCGCGGCCGGTCGGCACAGCTTGGCACAGAGTTCAGTTCTGAGCGCAGTGAATATCACTAGTGGTTTGTCTTATTTGTAACATTTCGAAGCGCACGTCGCCGTTCAGTCGTGCCTTCCTGACAGTCGATCGCCAGTGACAACGCGAAAGCAAGAGTGGTCGTTGGTGCAGGCAGCTCTTCCTGATGCAGAGATCGTTCTGCAAAGTTGACCGCACCAAGCTGAACCGTTCCTCGCGGCTCTGTCTTTGTCGGCAGTCTCGGAGCGCTATGGCTCAAGCAGAAAGTGATTTGCGAAGTTTACAGGCAAGCGAGCTTTCCCTCAGTGCAAAGGAGAGTGTTCCCGCTGCATGGCAGTACAGCGTCCACCCTTGGACACTCTTAATTTTTAATTCGGCTCTGTTTTCTCTTCCTTCATATCCCTCCTCTCCCATTTCCTCCTGTACAGGGTTAATAGGATAGTAATCCGGCACGTGCCTTCCTGTGGGTAACCTCCTCGCATTTCCTTCTCTCTATCTCTCTCTCTTCCTTTCTCCCACCGTATGAGAACAGCCACTTCTGCCTCGACCCATATCTGGATAAATTTTAGATTATGGCGACCCCATCGATTAGGGGTATAGGGGAATAGCGGGACGCCAGCGCGCAGGCGCAGAACGGTACAGCCCAAAGGAGTAACTTGCTGGGGCTAGCTGGATCCATCATTTCTCATTGAACTCCGGACTTACCGCAACGATATACTGCGACTCAGGCAGTTCCTCGTGCAGTTGTCGCGGTGAGAAAGGGTTGAGAGGTAGCGGAACTTGCACGACACGTGCTTCCTACGCAGCCGTAAGCGTTGCGCGCCTCGGCTGCAACAATCAGTTAACGAGATAATCGTCGAGAATTGGTTTCTGCCGTGTGAGGCAAGTGCCGTTGCCGTCCGTTAATTTGTATTTAGTTAGGGCTCCTTGGTCTCGCCCAGGCTTTGCTCGCGGCTCCGGTGTATGCGTTGGTATGGAAACAGCGCCTCACGTGAGTGCGTGCCGTTTGGACTTCGTCAATTGAGGAAGATTTAATCGGCTATCCCTGTCCCCGGTCGAAAGCAGCGCGGAAGGAACATAAATGCGGACAGCCGGATGAGAGCATTAGGAAAACGAGGACAGCAGAGTGTGTGTAGCGAGAGTCATCAGCCGCGGCTCACTAGTTATGGGACCACCGCTGTGAAACGGGGTTAAATAAATAAAAAGTGAAGCTGAAAAACGTGCACCGCTGACTGCTGAGCAGCCCTATAGATACGGAAACCAGCTGGTCCCTTCCTATATAACGCGTCTAGTCGAGCCAGCTGGCTTGGAATGAAAGTCGGCCGCGTGTGTGGAATACTAACTGTGGAAAATGTGTGCCTCGGAAAAGATCGGAGCTGTTAGATGCGCGGATGAACTGGGCTGAAGCCACAGCACTCCTGTACTACGGCGGTTTTGTGTGTTCGTGTATGCGGATGCCTGCCTTCATGCGCTATTCCTATTCGCAACCCGCATTTTGTCACAGCCGTGATGGAGTGTCCTCCGCACTCCGCTCACCCAGGGGTTGTTCCTCCTCTCTCTGAACCTGTCGTGCCTTTGCGGTTGAACTCTGTGGCGACCTCCCCGGACTAGGATAGAGTCCACGCGAGGCGAGCTCTTGAGCGATGCGCTTTCCTCCGCCTTCAGTCATGCTCGCCACGCTGGCCCCGCCGGACTATCCTCGCCTTCTGTCTGTATTGTTTTTGCTTTCAAACCTGCCCTGCAGCTTACTTTCTCTTTCTCGTCGTCTTCCCCCGTGCTCGCTCACCCTGCGAGGCGCTCCGCTCGTGCGTATTTGTGTTTGCGTCTGGGTGGCTCTCTCGCGTGCATACGTTGCCCCGTTTACGCTTTATTCTTTTACTTTTTTTTCCCTTTCCGACTGCTCGTCCACTGCGGCCGCAGTTTCTTCTTTAAAACGCATGCGGGTCCTCATCTTCCACCCAGCCGAGTAACCCGCGGGGGGGCCATTACGGTTGCGAACCCCCATAAACGGACGGACAGCAGCCATATTCGCTCCTTCGCATGACCGTACGCTCATCCGCGTCTCTTCCCACACGCGGGAGGGGGGCGCCAGCGGGTGGGCTCTGCCGAGCGCCTTCTACTCCGCCCAGTGAAAATTTTGACCCAAGCCCTGATGACGAAAGAGCCTCTCTCTGCGGCGACTCTCGCTTTATATTCACCGCCGGAGCCTGTCCGTGAAAGCGGGGAGCGGCAGCCGCGCGGCAGGTTCCGCTCTGACGGCTCGGCGTGGTGTCGTGTAGCCGTACAGTCGTAGTATATACACTACCCAATTTGGCCAGCTGTCGTCGGTAGGGGCCGCTGCGCGCGGAGAAAGTTTGCGCGCTCAAGAGGCGCGAGTGATGCGTCTTCCCGTCAGCGTGTGGCGCACATCCTCTATGTAAAGTTCCTGCTACCCCCCCGCACCCCTGCTGGAATGCTCAGCGGCCAGCCGCCCCATCTGGCCCTATTACGGTGCGTAGCGAAGACGACGAGGTCTTGCGGAAAACCAAGTGCCCGGCGATGCGCTCCCTTATACCGCTGCGCGTGCGACGGTGGTGTGCGTGGTCAACGGGCTCGTGTCAAGCTTGGGCGTGGGGAAGACAGTGAGTGTGTGTGCGTGCCGGCGTCCGTGGTGCTCGCGGATTTCCGCGTGCGTACTCGCGTTCGCATCCCGTTGCGAAGGCTGGCGAAAGCGAAGGGAGGGGGGATGCCTTGAGCGAAAGCCTGCGTACGATAACCCCCGGGGATATAGCTAGCTGGTATGCACCGTGCATGCGTGCGGCGTGCACGTCGTGCCCTGGACTCCAAGCGAGTTTGTTCGCAGCTGGAGGCGGGTGTGTTGCTTAGTTCATCCGTCGTTCTTGGTGCGCTGCCAGTTTCTTCGCGCGCGCGCGCTTGTGTAATACGCTCCGGGGGACGAACTTTGGTGGCTATAGCTTCTTGACTGGGAGGTGCCCTCTGAGGTGGAACCGCTCTGGAAACGAGCAGCGGGGCTTCCGCTTAGTGAGCCAGCGGATGCAACGTGCGCTCCTCTCAGTGGAAGCGAGCTCTTTTTCAGTCTGCCGTGATGAGTTAACAGTGCGTGGTCTCTGCACCGTGTACAGGGTCGTGCACACTTGGGGTGGTTAGGCAAGCCTGCGACACGGCCGCGCATCGAAGCGAAGTGGCAGGCCACGCGAAGCATCGCCTACATGTAGGTCCCTTTGAAGATCCGGAGCTTAGTTTCGATTTCCGGCCCCGTCCCGCGCGGTGGCGCTACGAAGAGTGTGGCCGCACGCGCGCCTGTTCACCATAAGTGTGGATGCCCCTGTACATAGCCTACCGGGCGGCGGGCGAGGAGACGAGTGTTAATAAATGCGCAGTGGTTCCGAATGGGGCGCTATTACAGGTGTATTAGCATCAAAATAGCGATTCGATGTCTTGGCACTAGTTGGCCCCGAGTGTTTACATCAGCGGAACCGGGGCTGCAGTTTCTCGTTTGGGTTGTGCACTCTCTTGGAAAAGAACCCGAACGAATTAGCCGGCTGGCTTTCTTCATAGTGCCTCTCGTTCTGTCGCTGTTGTAAACACTTGATTTGTGTCGTCATGGCAGCTACGGTAACTCGACCGCTTCTTTGTGTATGTGTGTTCGATGTAGGGTGACCAGCTGAGGTTTCGGTGCTGTACCGAATTTTTGCACTGGGGCCTCTTTCAGCGCGTGAGAGCGCACGCCAGGAAACCGCGGCGATGTCTTCTTTCTTCACAGCCAATACCCGTTTCCACTCGAGCCCTAAATCGGGCGCTGACGCGCGCGCGCGCAGCGTCGGCATCTTATATTGCGTCACCCTTTTTAAAATCACCGCTACGAAGAACGGTAATTCTCCCTCTTCCCTCTCGAAGCTTCGAAGCCAAGCGCGCCTCGACGCCGCCGCCTTTCCTCCGGGCCTTCCCTCGATTAGCGCGCGCTCGCCAGAAAAGCGCGCGCCCTTTTGCGTTGGGCGATGCGCTGCGCGAAGAGTGCGTTACCGCCGCCTCTGCTCAGGAATGACGACGCCGCTCTCAGCGCTGGTGCCGCGATGCCGGCATCTCTCGTCGCTTGTTGAGCGGGTTGCGTTCGTTCTCGTCGAACCGGTCAAGCGACCGGCGTTCTCCCGTCCGATTTTCTTGTTTTTGCTTTATTTTTCTTTTTAAAGATGACTACGCGCGCTGCCTAGCGAAGCGCTCGCTTTCTCTGTGTGCGCTTCATTTTATTTCTCGGATTCTAATCGCCGCCTGTGCCACATAACTCCGCGTTCTCCTTTTCAGCAACGCCCCCCCCCCCCCCCCCTTCCTTCCCCGCTGTCTGCATTTGTTTGGTTCTTTTTGTATTTTTTTTTGTTCTGCGCATGCCTAGCCCGCTGCGGGCTGGGCCGTAAAGTGAGTTGAAGGATTTCCTCCTCCTCCTCGTCGCGTGTCTGTCCCGCTTTCCGTCTCTCTTCCACGCTCTCTCTTGGTCTCCCTTGTCGCCTGTGACCTCAGCAGCTTCGGAGGTCGCGTGGGGTTCAAGGCGGAAATTAGTCGGCGTCTCGACGACACAGCGCGGCGGGCCCCACGCCGCTTTCGCCTGGCTGGCCCCTGCCACTTGGCACGCGCCCGCCATGTTTATGCCCCGTGATGGGAGCCGTATAAACGTCTTTTTTCCAGTGATGCGCAAACTGTCGCGTTGCGAAATGTCTGATGTTCTTTACGCCACACGGCGTCGTGTTTTCGACGTCCCCTTGAACTGTGCCTCACTCCCCTCTCTCAAGCTGGCTAACCTGTCCATGTGCCTTGAGCAGAGGGAGGGGTACAGAAAGGTTTAAGGAAAGGCGTGACGCGACTTTGTTAGTGGGCAGATAGAAATTAATCCTAAGATTAATGACCTGTGCCCTTAGAGGCTTGACTTTAGGGGTGCTATTAAAGAGAGAAATGAACGGGACGGAGTAAGAAATAATTTTGGCGATAAACATAAAGTGACACAGAGGCACAAGAAGAACGCATGATGCTGAGCAGGAAAGCTTCCTACTTCGATACTTTCGCTTGCGGTTATAACTTGACTGCAGCCTGCTCTTCGTGCTCTGCCGAGCTCATGAAATTGCTGCGCATGCATTTGGCGTCATTCCTGTACACACACTATATATATATATATATATATATATATATATATATATATATATATATATATATATATATATATATATATATATATATATATATATATATATATATATATATATTAGTGTTGCATTTGGGTCGCTGCTGCCAGGTCAGCTTTTTCCTTTCTCCTTTCACAGCGTACCTTGCTGCGCAGTGCATTTCTGCTGACTTCGGCTACACATATACTAGCAGCGGACAGATCTGCAAACGACACTATCGCCTGTCAGAGAAATACTCTACAAAAACTTTACGTCCTGTCTGTGTCGTATACATAATGATGAAATGAAAACAGACGAATCAGATTCGTACTCTGTCTTTGTTGCGTTAGGTTGTGCCGGGAAATTGGAAGGCACTGCCAAGATTGAACGCTGTGTCGCATAAATAACAATCTTGAAACCTTCTCATCAACCGCAGGCTTTTTTTGCAGTCCTGTGCGAGTGAAACCAAGGAAAAATTCGCGCAGATCTCTTGCCGTGCGCACGGAGTCTTACCCGCCGCGATGGCTCAGTGGTTAGGGCGCTCGACTACTGATCCGGAGTTCCCGGGTTCGAACCCGACTGCGGCGGCTGCGTTTTTATGGAGGAAAAATGCTAAGGCGCCCGTGTGCTGTGCGATGTCAGTGCACGTTAAAGATACCCAGGTGGTCGAAATTATGCCGGAGCTCTCCACTACGGCCCCTCTTTCTTCCTCTCTTCTTTCACTCCCTCCCTTATCCCTTCCCTTACGGCGCGGTTCAGGTGTCCGCCGATATATGACAGATACTGCGCCATTTCCTTCCCCCCCAAAAAACAATTATTTTATTATTACTATTATTATTATTATTATTATTATTATTGTTGTTGTTGTTGTTGTTGTTGTTGTTATTATCATCATCAAAGATCTTCTGAAGATATGTTTATATCGTCTATATTCAGACATCAGTACATGGCCTTATATCATTGCAGGCATCTTCCGATTCCTACTGTGCTCATTTCATGAAAAAAAAAGAGGAAATAACCTCTGTCTTTTTTTTTCTTTTTTTTTCCCTCCTGTGGCATGCGCGAGCCCTTCTTGTGCCGGTTCGCAGAGCAAATAACACGGCTATACGTAATTACGTTTCAGCGGTTGCTGTATAAGCTGTATACGCACTTAATTCCCCCCCCCCCCCCCCTCCCCCCCCGTACCGCCCTACTCGCGAGCCTGCTCTCGCTTTATAGCTGCGCGCTCGGATTCCCATCACGGCGCGACTCCGGGAGGGCAGTCGCTTTGCATGCGTTCTAAATCCATTATTCTGCAGGCAGCTTTCTTCTTTACCCCCTCCCCCTCGACTTTTCGGATTTCCCGGCCGTCCTCGTCTCCCCGTATTATTTCTGTTTCCCTCTGCTTTGACCACGTCCGGCCATTGCTTCCATGACTGCTGCTTGACCAGTTAGCGGCCCGCTATATCGTAAGCCGAACCACGAGCTTGCAGACGGCGGCGTGTTGTTTGAAGCTTTTAAGTGCCGCCCCCCCCCCCCCCCCCCTCATTCTCTGTCCGGAAGCCTGCTTTCTTCATTCTTTCTGTCTAGTTTATTTGTTTCTCCTACGCAGAGCACACGTGTTCCACTCAAATATATAGCGCCGAGAAGAGAAAAGAAGAGAAGAAATAACTGTGTGCTTTGTCTTTTTTTCTTGTTTCCCGTTTTTCGGCGAAGTGAGAGGCAAATTGCGGGATTTGGGCGGAAAACAATACGGCCACGGAAGAACCTGCCTGGGCCCTAATCGCCTGCCTGCATGCGTATACCGAGCAGACGCTTAATGAGAGGCCGCGCCGTTTTGTGCGTTCCGTGTGGGAGAGGAGGTGCTCTTACGCGCGACTTGCTGCTACCCGGAGCGCTGTTTGTGTTCCCTCCAGCCGATTTGTCCGCCCCGATTTTCCGGGGCTCGGAGCGTGTTAACAGCTGGCCTACCGCGCTGGCTGACTTTTGGGCCGTACAAATCGGTCGCTGCGTGCCTGCGTCCGCGCGCGCGGTCGAGAGCTTCCTGGAGGTGCTTAGTCGTTCGCTTCGGGTGAACGTTGCACCTGCGCGTTGAGAACAGCGAAGCTGCAGGTGAGCGCCAGTCGCTCGGAATTGCTCACTGCGCCGCGGCGTCCTGAGACTCGCAGCCCGTAGAGCCGGCAGCAAGAGTCTATGCGGGATGCAGGTCGCCTGAAATATATCCGCCACGCGCGTTCTTCATAAGCTGGCGCGGTCTAATAGGTCACGAGGCAACTCTGTGTGCAATCTGTTTATTGCAGAGCTAGTGCAGTATGTCGTAAACTTTTGCTCGAGAACTTCTGCTTAACCCGCCGCGGTGGCTCAGTGGTTAGAGCGCTCGGCTACTGATCCGGAGTTCCCCGGTTTCGAACCCAAACGTGGCGGCCGCGTTTCGATGGAGGCGAAACGCCAATGCGCCCGTGTGCTTTGCTATGTCAGTGCACGTTAAAGATCCCCGGGTGGTCGAAATTATTCCGGAGCCCTCCACTACGGCACCTCTTCCTTCCTTTCTTCTTTCACTCCTTCCTTTATCCTTTCCCTTACGGCGCGGTTCGGGTGTCCGCCGGTATGCGCGACAGATAGGGCGCATTTCCTTTCCCCCAAAACCAATTATTAATTATTATTAACTTCTTCTTTTGCTGGAAGCGTAGCAGGGGGCGGCATAAAGTTAGGTGGGCGGATGAGATTAAGAAGTTTGCAGGCAAAGGGTGGATGCAGCTGGCAAAGGACAGGGTTAATTGTAGATACATGGGAGAGGCCTTTGCCCTGCAGTGGGCGTAGTCAGGCTGATGATGCAGGGAGTGACAGGTCAAAGGATATAGTCTCCTCCCTGCATTGTCTCGCTAGGAGGCTCATAGAATGAGTGGATGCCATTGGCTGGAACGGGGTCCTTCGACGGGGTAAAGCCGCTTTGTTGTTGAGCTGTATCCGAGTGCACATGTATATTCATACCTCAAACCCCCGCCCCCCTTTAAATTCACACTTTGTTGGTTTGCTTTAACGTGACTAAAAAGTAGCCCCGCGGCCGGCCTAGTGCGTTGACCCTTAGGTGGTTGGCTTTGGTCGGTGGTCCGGCTCGAATCAAGTGCGAAGACGTGAAAGCGAAGTGCGCGCCCTTATTCGCGAAGGTGTACGGTTGGTGGTCCGAAACCGCGTCCACGTTTACGGGCAACGCGGTCAGCGTATGGCTAATCCGGGGCCGCGAGGCATATGTACTATATTTCTGCTCCGCTATAGCTTTGTGGAACCTCAGCCACGTGGCGGCGTTCGCGCCACTCAAATATAGCGAAATAAAACGGAGAGAAATGAAAGTAAAAGAAGAAACGATAAAAAGGAACACTGAGTCCACACCCGGCAAATTGAGCGGCGGCACGCAAACCCAAAGAAGCACTGCCTCACGAATCTCCCCACTCGATCATCCCGCGGCTGCAAAGCCCTGCAAGGTTTGCGCGTATAAACGGCACCGCTGCTGCTGCTGCTGGGTAGGAATAAAAAGAAAGAAAATATCTAGGGCGCTCAGAGCAGCGGCGTTGTGTGTGCAGTATAAACGTGGCGAAGGGAAAGAGAGTGGCGACGAGGCCTACAGGCAAGCGCACTGCGTGTGTTTGGACACGAACGGGTTCGGTTTTATTTTTTTCGGCGCTTTCCCCGTTCGCTTCTCTCTATTTATTTCTTTCTTTCTTTCTTTTCCCCTCCTCTTATGTGTATACGTTCCTGTCTCGGCGAGTTTACAGTGCGGATAGCGCGAAGTAGGGCCTTCCAGTTCTGTAAATAACGTCGGCTTGCGCTCCCTTCTCTTTGGACACGCGTGTCTGTGTGTCTCTCTCTTCGGCGTCGCCAGCCGGCGGCTGGTGCCGCGGCACAGATCGGGCTTCGCTCCTGCATCGTCCGAACCGTCGAACCGTTATCAAACTCCGCTGCAGTGCTTCCCTCGCTCTATACCTCGATGAGCTTCCCTCTGTGTGTGTGTGTCTACGTCATTTATTTATTTTCTTCTTGCGCTGAAATTAAAAAAAAAAAGAAATTCTAGTCGTGTCCTCAGGGTTGCAAGATTTGAGCGACCCAATTTTGAGGCGCTTTTTCCTCCGAAGTGCGAGCGATGGGAAGATGGAGAAAGAGAGAGAGAGAGAAGAATAAAAAAAAAACTAAACGCGAACTAAAAACTATGGCGGGAAGCGCTGACAGCGCCGAGAGGTGAAAAGCAGCGTCCCGCTGGAGAAGACAGCGCTTCGTCGCGTTGGGCGGCTTTTTTGACGCCTATAAGCGCGTCGCTCGCTGCGATAAACGCCGCTCGCAGCTGGTGTGTTTAGACATGACAGCGACGTACACGAGGCTCTGAAAAACAGAGAAAGCAAACAAAAAAAGCAGCGAAGATCTCCGATGGGAGTTTTTTGCGCGATCCGTGCTCTTCGTACACGTGCTCGCATGCGCGCGGAGAGATTAGTGCGTCGATGTTCTCACTGCTTTCTGCCGTGCGGTATTCGTGGGACACTGTTATTAGGGAGATTTAGCATAGCGGAGACGTATACTAGCGAGACGTGTACCTGTTTTACGTACAGTCTTTGCGAACAGTATACAGCCCAAGGAGTCTGCATGCTTCTCAGCCCGCTTCGCGGCTCCTCTTGCATACTCAGGGACCCTGATCTCACGAAGGCGGGAGGAACTTAAGTCTGCAAGCCTCCCAAGCTTAGGACTATCAGTTGTGCCAAAGACGTCCGCTGCACGGCTTCGAAGCGAACCCCTTGGGCTATTTATTTTTGACAAAGACTGTACGTATGTTGGGCACGCGCAGTTTGCGTACCCGGCCACGCATTTGCTACTGTGCATGCGCAGTGCCTTTACGTAAAACCGGTACACGTGTCCGCTAGGACGTCTCCGGTATTCTAAATCTCTCTAACATATCGGTTCGTAACCCACGAAATCCATTGAAAGCGAGCTGCAGTCTACTTGCAATCCACTCCACAAGTCGAGAGTCGCTCTCAGCTCTCAGAAGAACGCTCCTCGAGACTGATTTTTTTGTACATATCTTGGGTTACGATTTTTCATTATCGGGTAATTAGTGTACCAATAAAGAAAGTATAGACAGTCCAGTCGCAGCGGAGCTATACTGGACTTGATAAATCGCGGTACCTCTGTGAATCCCATCCTTATTTGTATTTCTTTCTTGTGTGTTTCTAGTGGGCCTCTGCAGACTCGTGGTGAACGAGGACGCCTACTTCTCCTGTACAGGGGTATAGACACCTAGTTTTGGTGGCATGCTTTCTTCTCTGTATTGATGCGGAGGACACTACTACGCATGAACCACTATGTTATATTCGCCTGCGACGGCTAAGTAATTTATAATCTAATATTTTTTCTGTCATGCTGTTTCGATTTCAACAGCTGAACGATGGCTGTGACTTCATAGCGTGGTTATATATGTCACGCGTGAGGCTTCAAAAAATGTCGATATAATGGCTGCTTCATCGCTTTAATTCACCACACTGCTGATGCCAGCCTTCCTGAAGAGCCGGAATGACAACGAATGTATAAGCACCGATTACATTTGTTTCTTTCATGCCTCACGTGACCTATAACCGCGCTTTCGCATCAAAGCCCTCTTTCGGCCGTTGAAACCGAAACAGCACGAGAAAGAAATTCGATTATAATTTATTTAGCGGTCGTACGTAGGAGAATATCAGGTGGTAATCTATGCATGGTAATGCCTTACGCATCATTACAAACAAGAAAACACGCACGCAAAAGTTGGGTGTCTATACTCCTTTAAGAAAAGGCTGGAACAAGTTTGCGTACCTCGAATAAGTTTTCCTTACTACATTGCGCGAACCGCTCCAGCCCGCATGCCTTCTCACGCGGCGGTGGTTATATATAGGGGTAAAAGACGTCATAACTGCAGTCCTCTACTTCACTGCACGGTTCGCGGCCATTACTGGTACCGCGAGTTGCTCGTCTCCGCAATTTAAGTTTGGGCGGTGAATGCGACCGCGCTATATTTGGGCGCCCTCTGCGGCGCCTTCCTTGACCAAAAACGCCGCACTCTAGATAGAGAGAATGAAAAAAGGACGGGGGTTGTTAGTCGACGTGTAGCGATTAAAATTTTCGTTTCGGGAATGCGCCTTAAGGCTGATTGCACGCTGTGCGGGGGTCTTCTGTGTTCGGGTAATTTGCGAGGCGCCGTCTGTTTAGTGTGCTCTTTGTATACGCAGTATTTCTAGAGCGTGCACTAATGAGTGGACCAATTATTTGGCATTTATATAGTATGCACTATAAATACGAGGTAGTATTCTATAGAATTACGGTATGCTGGCACTTGTGCCCATCTGTGTGAGAACGTATTACGTCGGTGCGAAGACAAGAGGGTGGCATTTTTAACTCCGCTGGTGTATACCGCGGGCAGTTCGAATGAAGGCTTTCAGGATTATCCTAAAATACCTTCAGGGTTTTCTAGGGCTCTCGGCTACTGATCCGGAGTTCCCGGGCTCGAACCCGACCGCGGCGGCTGTGCTTTTATGGAGGAAAAACGCTAAGGCGTCCGTGTGCTGTGCGATGTCAGTGCACGTTAAAGATCCCCAGGTGGTCGAAATTATTCCGGAGCCCTCCACTGCGGCACCTTTCTTCTTTCACTCCCTCCCTTATCCCTTCCCTTACGGCGCGGTTCAGGTGTCCAACGATATATGAGAGATGCTGCGCCATTACCTTTCCCCCAAAACCAATTATTATTATTATTATTATTATTATTATTATTATTATTATTATTATTATTATTATTATTATTATTATTATTATTATTACGACACAGGTTGGCACAGCGCAGCGGAACGAGGACGAGAAGAAGAAAAACGAAACACAGGAGGGGCGCTGATACGTTCTAAGAGGTTTCTAGTGTGAATCTGTGTCGTAGAAAGTATATATGAACCAACTAGCCCACACCATACTCCTTTTAGTACCTCCAGGGCTCTGGTCTCCACATGGTAACGACCAGAGGTGGGGAACCTCATGAGGTTTCGACGTCATGAGGTCGACCTCAACATGACCTCAACCTCACTCACGTCGTGAGGTGAGGGTGAGGTGAGGTCGGCGACGGCTATAAATTTTGAGTGAGGTCAGCAAATCAGACCTCAACCTCACGTATAAGTTTGAGGTTGAGTGAGGTCGTCATTCAGTGAGGTCGAAATTTTGAGGTCGAGACTTTTTGCAGTTGCCACGTCTTACTACGACGAGTGCCGCTTCCGAAGCGGAGTTGCAGGGCACCGCCGCAATGTTCATGCAGTGATGACGCCTGGTGTTCCGTTTCCCCTCTCTAGACAACCGGATGCCGCAGTCCGCTCTTATCTTCTGGTGCTGCGCTGTAATGTCCGTTTAGCCCGAAACGACATGAAGACGCACCCCTCTGGTCTTCCTGGAAGGAGTGTTACTGCCACAGCACGCCACTCTCCCTCCCCCTCGCCCCGCTGGCGTAGCACCCGGCTGCCTGCCGGTCGGCTCAAACTCCCGGGAGCGCGCAAAGCACGCAACTCACGTTGACCCACGTTAGCTTTGTTTGATGCCGCAATCAAAGAAGTTCAGTCCAACAAGCACGTAATAAATTCGTCGCAGCGCGGATGGCTCCAAGCAAGACTGCTTCGTGTTCATGCTCGTTGTCGGCACTGACGTCATGGCTCTTGCCTTGCAGTCGAATAAAGGGGATCCTGCTGTACATTACAAGCTGACTTAACAGAAACTGGATTAGTCGACACAGGCGAGAGAATGTGATTCAGGTGGTTCTAACAAGGGCACCTGCTGATTTGATTGAAGAAGCAGGAAGCCAGAAAAATCTGTATAACTCCGTCGAAGCTTTTGACCGGTGACTTCAGCTTTCGAATATCACACTAATTCTGTATAATCCCGTTCCGTATGGCAAGCAGATGCAAATCTAATTTCACTTTTTTTATCCTTCCGACTAACCTCACTTATGGTCTCCGGTTACCTTCTCGGAAATTCGCTTATTATGCCGAAACACCGCAACACGAGGCGAACGCACCAGCATAACGAGCAGTGTTGCAGCGGTGAAAAAAAAAATGCAAAACTATAATGAATGTATGGTGATGTGTTAGCTGATTCCTCTGCCTTTTCTTAATGATTATGAGTAAATGGAACTGATTACATGCTCGCGCTGTGCTGGTGAGTCGCTGTTTCAAAACCTTCTAATATGACGTTTAACCCTTACTCCCTTTCGCTGCCTTATGAAAGGCAGCGCGCTGGAGCACAGTAAGCACGAATGCTCCTATATGCAGTCTAAACAAAAGGGTGTAAAAGGAAATAAAACCCTTTTACAAAAGGGAGTGTGCTAGAGAACGGCTTACCCTCTTTCTACTCCCATATAGGCGTATTAGTGTTTAGAGCTTGGGAGTAAAAGGGAGTAAGGTGTGCACGAAGAGAACAAGGAGAGGGGAGTAGAGGACAGCTTGCTCCCTTTTTTACTCCCATATAGTCGTGCTCGTGCTTAGAGTGTACCAGTATAGCTTCTTTACTGCGCCCATTCCCCTTAGCTGTCTGTTGCGCTAATCGGAAGTGCTAGCCCCTCTACAGACCCTGTGGCTGGCCGCAGAGGTTGGCATTTAGTGCGCCTGTGTGGCTGTCCTTGTGGCGCTCTTTCTGTCCAACCGCACAGCTTTCTGTCGCAATCTGGGGGTCGGTCGGGCCGGTCGCGTCGGTCAGTCCTGTAAACAGCCGGGGAAATAGCACCAACAAGAAAGAGAAATGACCCGCGGAAGGAGAGCGAACGGAAGGATGCCGAAACGTCCTCGGAGTGAACGAGCCCTCTCCGGTAACATACCAGGCGCCTGGGACGACCAGGCATGCCGGCACTTTAGCCGCGTAGGGGTATCGGCGCGCTCCTGGGGCTCTTATTCTGGGGTTCCTATAGATAAGGACGGAAGAGTCGTCGGGCGTGTTTGTCTTGGGGCCTTCCTTGGACGAACGCCGCCGCGAGCCCCCTTAAAGCCTGTTCTTGCCGAAGAGGTGTGGTCTGTCGGCAGGCGGAGGTCTGTGTAAAAGCTAGCGCACCACTTGCGCGTACGATATCGTGTCCGAATCGGGCAAGCCCGCAGTCGTATATCACTGCCCAGGGCAACCGTCGGTGGTCGGTTATAGCAGGCAGGCAGGTAGTATCCGCCTGTCTACTCTGGACACGTTCCTGTTTTCCTCAACGCGTTTCGATGTGACGCGCCGATAGTGAGCGGGAAGGTGCTGTCGTCCGTCGGAGGCGTCCTTCCCTCAAGAACACCCCCCCCCCTCCCCCTTGCACCGCTGCGACGCTCGTGAGACGGAAGAAGATTTCGTGTGCGCTCGTGTCCGCACGGATTGGACTATCAGTTTTGAGTCCTTCTCTGGGGCTTGTCGTGCCGCCGAGTCCTCTCTGCTTCTGCGAAGAACTTCCCCCAACTATATAAGGCTAGCTGCCACCGGTCGTCCGCTGGCTGTAACGGACGCGTCTCGCGTCCTGTCACGTCACGAATATGCCGTTTGTGTGTGTCGTGGCTGTTCTCTGCTCGGCGGCGTCAGTGTTGACGTGCGCGTGTCGTTCACTTTATCCGGCGCCGTTTGCGACGCCTCATTTAACGACGAGTGGGTTGTCGCTAGTATGGGTTGTCGCTTCATACTGTCGCTCAAGCGATGCTGTTGGAGGAAGGCTTCGTGTTCGATATTGCGCCCATATACACTACACTTGTGCTTCCGGTGTGTTTTATGCTGAGTGCCGGAGTCCACTGTGTCTGTCGGGTCTCCTGTCTCGTGCGCGGGACCGCGTTTGTAATTGTTTAATTGGATATCGTTGCGTCTTATTTGATTTCCTCTCCCGCGTGTCTTCTGGGCCGAGTCCTCTCTGCATGACGAACAGATGGCCTCCTTTGAGAAGAGGTTTATTGGCGTGTTGGAACTCTTGATAAGCCGATGTAAATTCAATATTTGTTGCGCAGTTCTACAGGAAAGGCAATGTCATAGGATTAAAAAAAAAGGACCAATGGGCTGCACCTGGATTGTCGTATTGCACGAAATGCGGTTTAGTAAATACATGGGTGCTCCGCTGTTGTGCACGGGTGCTTAGGCTCACCCCTATTGGTGAGGTGGGCTTCTCACTGGAGCCCATTTATGCGGCTTTAGTCAAATATCGGGCCCTGACTCGTTTAAACGTCATTGTTGGGCGTCTACATCAGCAGCACACGAGCGCAGAAAAGATGTAGAGTGACTTTCGCGCCGGTGTGCACCTGAGTAGACGGACGGAGAAAAATCGAGCGGACACAGGGTGCCATGTAGTAAGAGTCCGGAAGTGGTAAAGTCAAAACGTAGCCGTATGAGACATTCGTGCACCCCAGTGCCGTAATAACCGCGCTTATTGAACATGTAAAAGTGGTTTCCGAAATCGTTATCGTCCGTTCGGCGAGCGCTGCCAGCGAGTCATTAAGTCCCATTTCTTCTCGATCTTAACAGTTGGCTCGATGTCGTTTGGCGAGGTGTGTATATTTGGCACGGTAACCCCCCTCCCTCGAGCATGCCTCCAGCTTGTTAACCGGCTCAGGTAATCCGTTCATCACAGTTTGCTATCGCCGAGAAACATCGTCTCATGGGGGCCTCTCTCGGCATGTATGTGTTCGATGTCCGGCCTCTGCGCTCTGTAGAGCCAGGTGTACCTTTGCGGAAATGGTTTACTGAGATGCGCTCGCGAGGGGCCGTAAATCAAGCGTGGCAAACTGTCAGGCGCAAGCTGCTCGGATCAAGGTGAAGTATACAGCGAGAGGCTGGGAGCAGTGCTTTTTTTTACGACGTCTCCGTAAAAAAAAGAAAAGAAAAACGTTTCCTTGGTTTCCCTCTGCCCTCTTTAAAGACGACAAAAGAAAAAAAAAACCCGTTCGTGTAAAAATTTAAAGAAGCGTTCAAAGGGGGGCAGCGAAAATACACACGCGGGGAGGGTTGTTAACGGCTCGCCTTCCGATCTGTTCTTGAAGCGTGCTTGCCGCCACGATGTTACTTATTCGCATACACGCGCGTTGGGTTTTTTCACCCGCGCCGAAGCTGTGTGGCGCCTGGAGAGAGGGGGAGGAAGGGAGGGTGGAGTTGAAGAGGAGGAGGAGGAGTTACACCCGGAAACATTTAATCCCGGCACGCAACGGACTTCTTGGGCGAGCCAGTCCGATATATTGCCTTTTGAAGCGCGCTATCGTCCGTTCCGGTCTCCCCTCCCTTTCTGGCCGTCGCTTTTGTTTTCTTCCCGACTGGGTGCGGCGCGCGTCAAGTCTGGACGGTTGGCTGGGGCGCTCGCCTCTCGAGACGGCCGTTGGGGCGCGATCAATCGTGCGTGCGTGCGTGTGTGTGTGTGCGTGTGGTGTGAGCGGCCCGCATTAGTGACGACAACGACGACGCAGTTGGCGCTATAGCTAGAGCTGTGTCCCGCGACAGCGCGCGACGCGAAGCCATTTGTGGGTACATCAATCACAGACTGCTCCAAATTTACGGGCGTTCGTGCATGCATGGTTTGTGGGTTTATGGGGTTTAAACGTCCCAAAGCGAGTCTGGCTATGAGGATCGAACGTCTCGCCGCAGTGAGGGGCTCGGGAATAATTTCGACCACCTGGGGCTTCTTTAACGTCAACTTGTGTCGCCATCACCACTTGTTTCCACACGCAAACTGCAATGACGTAATATACTTTATCATCATCGTCATCATCATCATCATCATTATTATTATTATTATTATTATTATTATTATTATTATTATTATTATATTGTTGTTGTTGTTGTTGTTGTTGTTGTTGTTGTTGTTGTTGTTGTTGTTGTTGCTGTTGTTGTTGCTGCTGCTGTTGTTAATTTTTTGTGCGTGTGTGCGCGGAGTTCCTCCCACTCTAGAGCGCGAATTTCCGACCACCCATTGCAGAGTCCGTAATAGTGACGTCAGAATATTCCACTTTCAATTGCAAGATTCTATAGGCAGCAGTTAGATCATTTAGCGTCGAACGAACATATCATCGGAGCCTCGAGACCCGAAAAAATCGATTTTTACTTGCAACGAAAATCGGGTGGAGTTCTCCTGCGCACCTATACCGTTAAATCTCGGGCAAACGAAGATTCTTCAGCGCCTCCCGTTTGCTGCTTTCCCGGGAAGCTCACGAACGGGCATTGTACGGATTGTCGTGACGGCACCTGTTTCAAGTGAGAGAGTTGTCTCGAAAATACACCCAGGGAGGGGGGGCGAAGAAAGTCGACGAAAAGGCGACCGCGTAGTCCTGTAAGGACCCGAGTAGTACCTCAACCCATTTTAGAGGTCGGCGTGAGGTCGGACTCGTTCGTATGCAAGGCCCGTCGTCTTTCGTCTTCGCCGCCGCCTTCTCTTCCCCCGCGTTGTCGGGTGCGAAGAACTGGCGGTCTGCTCCTTATCTCGCCTACTCTGACTCGGCGGCGACGAAGCACTTGGCCCCCGTTCGTTGCGAGGCCGCCGGCAGGAGGTTGAGCGACCTTGGGCAAGGTCGTCGCCGCGGCATCGGAGCAAGGGACGCGCGTCTTGACTTTGGCGCGCCTTCTGCTGCTGCTGCTGCTCGGGTGTTGTTGTTGACACGCGTGAACACCAGTAGCAGCTTGATCTCCTCTTTGCTACGACCGGATCCGGCCCCTACTCTGTCCCTATCACCCCACGCCCCGTGTGCAGCGCAGCGAAGATGTTTCCATCAGAGACAGTTGCACGCCCTGCACAAAAATTTCGTTCAAAAAACAAGAACCACGTCAAATGCAGCGGCTTTTCCCCGTCAAAAGACCTCCTTCCAGCCAATGGCGTCGGCCGATCGTTATCGTGACCCTGGTAGTGTGACAAGGCAGGGAGTGGTAGATGAAAGGGGATAATCCCTTCCTTCTTCCAAGCAGCACAGGTAATCTGCCCAATATTGGAAATGTATTGGCATAGGCCGGTCTCACAAAGCGCGAGAGTGAAACCATTCATTTCCAATATTGTCGTATTGCCTGTGCTGCTTGGAAGAAGGAAGGGATTATCCCCTTTCATCTACCACTCCCTGCTTTGTCACACTACCAGGGTCACGATACGATCGGCCGACGCCATTGGCTGGAAGGAGGTCCTTTGACGGGGAAAAGCCGCTGAGTTCTTGAGTTGTATACGAATGTAGGCGTGTTTGCGCGGTACGGGCTGGCTGGAAACGGTGGGTGGCCGATTTTAATGGGTCAGTCAGGATAGGTTGAGTATGGCCTGTGTCGAATGATTCCCGCGCTCTAAAGATTAAGTCTCTGCTGCCACTGGAACGGAGCTTTTGTAAGGCAGAAAAGTTTAAGGAAATGAAACACCACAGGTGGCGCCACCACTAGCCGTTTCAGCAAAGCAGATCGGTGACGTCAGGAGAGTTTTTTTTTTTTCTTCGGCATCCTGAATCTAGTATGCACCGCCGTTCGCTTGCAGACGTTGATCACGGAGTCCTTTTAGTCTTGACGTTCAAGTTGAATAGAGAGGGCGGGAACGAAAAGCTGAATTTTTAAATCCAATTTTCCAAGTGTATTTTGATGCCCGACAAACGTCAGTATAGCCAGAAAGAATCATACAACCGATGTTTGCTTAGAACGAAAATTGAAGGAAGTTCACCTTAGTGTTCCTTTCAGGGGGGCGGGGGGCTGGGGGGAGGGCTTGATTTTTTTTTTTTTTTGGTTGGAAGGAATCGTATGGGTCCCAGTTTAGACTATAACAGTCCAGAATATGCGTTGTACAGGCAGGATTCCCGTGACGCCAAGCGTGACACAAAACGCCGTGCTTTATTATGACTGAAATCAAGGTCACTTGACCTGGACAGACGGGAATGGGGTTCTGGTTTAGACCAAACCCCAGAGAAAGTTCACTATAAATTAATGTACATCTTTTGCCTCGCGAGTGCCAGCGTGGAGTATGTGGCCGGTTTTCCAATTTTTCCGTCTTTTTTGTGTGTGCGTGTGCAGGCCGATAATCCTAAAGTGAATTTTCGTGTACTTACGAAACCCCAAGTATAACGACACCACTTAAAGCACATGAACGTATGTGATTTGGCGGCTGTTTCTCTGGAGGTCGTTTTAAGAATCGCTTGCGAAATTTTCTCTAACTCGTTTAAATTCCGCTTTGAGCTCTGGCCAGTTTCACTGCGCCTAGGGAACCGGACCACACTTTTATTTTTATCTTTACTTTTTTCCCCGTACCCGGACCGTTATAAGGACGTTGGCTTTGTATGCGTAAAAGAGAATGGCATTTAAAAAAAAGAAAGAAACTTTCTGTTTATTGCTACCCGAGATTGCATGATTGGTCAGTGCATGGGCTCCCTAAGTTACGCATATTGTGTCGACACCGCACCAAATGTCCGCAATAACCGCCACGTGGGGAGGAAGCACGCTTCTTTTATGAGCACTCTGATTTCGAAAATTTAGCAATGAGGTGCCCTTTAATGCTAAGCGACCTCAAAAATGTATTTGCCTTTTTCTCCTTGAGGATTTTTGAGTTAGAAGACCGCTTTTTTTTCTTTCGGCACAGCATAGCCAAGCGTTGCAGTACATCAGAATACAGCTAAATTGTGCTAACTAGCAGTCTGGTTAACTGATAGTGAATATTAGCTTTTTAACTATTACTGTTAGGCTCCTTAATTACTGAGAGGCGTGTAACCCACCGTAAGCCTTATCCGTGACAGTTTTAAGAATCTAGAAAGCGCAGAGATCCCCAGGTGGTCGAAATTATTCCGGAGTCCTCCAACTACGTGTGACATTCCTTGTGTGTGCTACAAGGTTCCGCGTTCGACGGCGCGGCGTAGACGGAGACCCAGGTGACAGCGGCATCATCAATTACCCAGCCATGCTCTTTGAGTGACGACCAGAACGAAGGGGTTTAAGCCCAACCGGACCCAACCGGACCCGCCGCCCGCCGCCGCGGGGAAACGGGCTTATCCTCCCCAATTGGCGTGGCGGTTCCAGGGGCGGCCCTCCCGAGCACATTCCAGGACAAGGGAACTGTCAGCGGGCCAGAGCGCGCCTTACCTTGAGGAGCGAGTGTCAGTTGATGGATGGAGAATGGAGGCCGGTGACCCGCGGGAACTGTCAGCGGGCCAGAGCGCGCCTTACCACAGCCGACGCTATGCGCTACCTCGAAGACAACCTTCTTTCCCTCGGACTCAACACGTGAGGGGGGCGAGACCAAGATGCGGTGGTATGTTTGTGCGCCCAAGTGAAAGCCCTAGCCCCCCTCCTTCCCCTCCGGCGTGGGCGTCCTCACCCTAGGGAGTGTGGAGAAGAGGATATAAAAATCGACAAGCAGTACGGAAGAGGACGCTCAGACGACATCGTTCGCCAAGAGGGCCTTCAGCGCCGAAGCCCGACGGCGTGCAGCTTCTGCCAGCAACCGCTCGAGCCCAACTCGGAGCCACTCCATCGCCCCCATGAAGTCGTCGGCACGTAAGCTCGGACGCCCCAGCCTCTGAATCTTAATCATGTATAATTATTGAATATATCTGTTTGTTTAAACTGAGCCATACGGTGTCTCTTTGCCTCTCCGTCCCGTGTGGACCTGCGCATTATGGGGGTCATCACATACGGCACCTCTTTCTTCCTTTCTTCTCTCAGTCCAGGTGGTCGAAATTATTGCGGAGCCCTCCACTACGCGCACCTCTTTCTTCCTTTGTTCTTTCACTCCCTCCTTTGTCCCTTCCCTTACGGCGCGATTCGAGTGTCCGACGATATATGAAACAGATAGTGCGCCATTTCCTCCCCCCCAACCAATTATTATCATTATTATTATTATTATTATTATTATTATTATTATTATTATTATTATTATTATTATTATCTCTCAGTCCTTGCTTTAATCCCTTCCCTTACGGCGCGGTTCAGGTGTCGGCCGATATGTGAGACAGATACTGCGCCATTTCCTTCCCCAAAAAACAATTCATTTTCATTACACTCGCCGCTGTATGCCAACAAATTTTGGCTCGCGCCAACATACATGCGCTTTCGAGAAGCTTGCAGGCAAAGCAACCTCTCGAGTGCAAGTAACTCGTCGAAACAGCCAAACATTTCTTGGGCCACAGTGCCGAGGGTAACCGTGTTTCGAAATTTAAAGAACTGATATGGATATTACTTGCGGTGGGCTACACCGCCCTCAATAATTAAGGAGCTTAACTGTAATATTTATTCAGTTATATATCCTATACTATAGTTCACCAGCCTGCTAGTTAGCACATTTTAGCTCTACTGTGATGTACTACACCGCTGACAGTGCTATGTACAAAAAAGCGCTCTTCTAACTCGAAAATCCCATTTTTGAAAATTGTGTGAAGTCTTAGTTGTAACACCCAGTGTGTATATATATATATATATATATATATATATATATATATATTATATATATATATATATATATATATATATATATATATATATATATATGAGACCTACGGCCGCTGAAGTCCGCTTTTGTAGAGAAAACTTATGCCGTCTTTGGCTGCCGTTTGTTTTTGAATTTATTTCCTTTACTTTAAAATATCAGGCCGCGCTTGTGATTACTTATACGGCTGCCACGCGCGTGTCCTTGTACGGTGTTGAACCCCCCCTCCGAGCGCGCTTTTTATTAATCTGGCGTATAACGAGCTATGCTTCGTCTTTGCAATTGAATGGCGAATCCTTGGGTTCCATCCGGCGGCCAGTAATGCGATTGAAATGCAATGCGTCGGTGCTGAGGAGGGGGTCCTGCAAGGGGCCGCTCTCGGAGCTCGCCAAGTCAGCTGCTGGCGGTCTCCAAGGTCGCCTGCACTTGCCACGAAGATGCGCTTTCCCGTCGTCCGCTGGTTGGCCGGTCTCGCGTTTTCTCGCGGCGTTCGCCCTTACAAAAATGGTCTGTGGACAGTCTGTAGACTTATTATAGACACTACTGCTTTCCTATTTCCCTTTGTGTATTTATAGTTTATATACTCTCTATAGACAAAAGTCTACTAAAAGTGTATGGCCATAAGTCTATAGGTTGTCTATAGACTGTCTATAGGATTTGTATTCCATATAGACTGTTCTCTGGGATTTGTCTATAGATAGTCTATAGACGTTATAGACATAAGTCTGTATAGACAGTCTGTAGACTGTCTAAAGAAGTTTTCGTAAGGGCGTGACGTGTTACGGCTCACCACCTGTAGACACTTGGTTTGGCTTTATGGGGGTTGAACATCCCAAAGCGACTCATGCTATCAGGGACGCGATAGTGAAGGGCTCCGGACAATTTCGATCACCTGGGGTTCCTTAACGCGCACTGACTTCGCACAGCACACGGGCGCAGCCTTTGCGTTTCGCCTCCATCGAAACGCGGCCGCCGCGGCAGGGATCGAACCCGTGTCAGCAGCCGAGCGCCATAACCTGCAGACACTTGTGCAAGGCCTTTCTCTTCACACTTCAGCTGCTTGCGCTGAAAATGTCATTACTAAAACTGAGAGGGCTCGGAAGTACCTCGTTGACAATCGTCTGGGTTTTTAGCTGGAGCGCTTCTACCTACCGCTTCATTACTCTAAACCGTATGCCTGTCTAGCGTTGTGCGGTTACCCGCACATTCGCACTTCAGGTCTTGGATGCAGTGGCCAATTGGTACCTTTGGTCAGCCACTCAGGTAACAGGTAAGGTAGCTGGGCAGTAGTAGCGTTGCGGAATTTTGGAGCAGGTGTTTGGGACTCTCACGTATGTGCCACCCTAAGCCATGTGTCGCCCTTAGTGATATTGTCACGCTTAGGCATGCGTCAGCTTAGACATGTTGTCACGCTTATGCATATGCCATTTTATATTCGTATCGCCTTCTTTGGATTCCAGCGAGTACTGCTAGATTGCACGCGAATTTTCCCAGTTCCTCTATGAGATGGCTCAGAACACTGTGGTGTAAGACGCCGTAGCGAAAAACTAGAGAAAATGCGAGGCTGCGGACTCGCGCAAGTTGGTCAATAGCGCCGTCGGTTTCATACAGCCGGTTGTTTTGAACGGCCTCATTGAATGGGCTCTCCTGTAAACCGCAGTGTTCGTAACGTTTGCGAGGGCGACACACAAACGACCGCTCCTCGTGACGCATGCGCAATAGGTCAAGGCCGACGGAGCGCTTTTTCTATTCGTTTTGTTTTTCCCCTGCGATGAGGCTTCCTTCCGTCCCGTTCCGCTTTCTTTCCTGTCTCGCCCCCCCCCCTCCCCCCCCCCCCTTTTTTTTTCCTTATGTCTAACGGCGTCTGTGTGTGTGTCCCTTTTCATTGGCGAACGTCCGCGTCACCGCTTTGCCTACACTTTCCGCTTCACCCTTTCTCTAGAGCCACAATGGCTCCCCCCCCCCCTCCTCCGCCCTCGCATTCGCTTGCAGAGCCTTTCAAGGCGGCTTTGTTGCTTCCTTTGTCGCAGACTCGGCCTTCGTGTTGCGCCGCCTGTCTCTCTGTCTAAACCTCTTTGTCCCGCTTTGCTTTTTTTTCTTATCCTTTATTCCAAACTTTAAACCGGGCCAGATCTTCGGAGAATCCTCATCCGACAACGGTGTCATCACCATCACCATCATCATCTTTTTCTCGCTGGGGGCGTCGCTGCGGTCTTAAGGAAAATCTGCCAGCCGGTTTTGTTTATTTTTTCTTTCGCCACTCTCTCCGTCTCCGCCATTTCTTCTCACTACGCGGCCGCGCGTGGCTAAAGCGGCGGCTTCGACGCGCCCGCACCGATCTGATGAAGTCGGCGCCGTCAATTCCGCGCGGATTTTCCTCTCCCCCCCCTCCTTATTCTCTCGATCTATCTCTGTATATATATATATACGTTCAATATGCGAGCACTGCCCCCCTCCTCTTCGCTCGGACGCTTTTGGCGCGAATCGGTAACGCGCCGCCGACGCGTGCGTCCATCTGTGCGGCGCTCCTTTCGCCGACCTTCGTAAGCCTTTTGTCTTTGCTTTGTTCGTTTTCCGTCTATCGAAGCACGCGGAGGGGGGGGGGGGGGGGGGAGGGGTCTAAATTCTCAACCCCCCACCCCGGCACGCACGCACGCTCGCACTCAGACTTGGCCGCCGCAATCAGACTGGAGAAAAGAGGAGCTTAAAATACTTCGCCGTCTTTATTGGACGTTATTAAGACGTCGGCTTCGCAGCTTATTCCTTGGCTCGCGTGAATGCCCCTACCCGCCCCGTCGGTTTTTACGGCGTTAAAAGCGCCGTTGAGGTTAAAAGCGCCGTTGAGGAGTGAAGACACTTTAAGAGAGTAAGACAACAAAAAAAGAAGAAATAAAAACGGATCTGCTGGCCCGCCAGTGTGTCCCGGTGTTACTTAAATAGAAGAAGGGATTTGCCCCGCTTGCCTGTGGCAGCGAGACTCCGTTTCGAAAGACACACAAACCACGGGGAGAAGCGGGTAGATGGAGAGCTAGGCCGCTCTCGTTGGGGCAAGAGAAATGAAAGTCCCCCCCCCCCCACCCCCCCCCCCCCTCGTCCGTTCTTTGTGTTTCGCCAGAATGCACATCGCACCGAGTTCTGTTTTCTTTTTTTTTATAATTCGTTCTAGGGAACTTCGAGTAGTTGCTCGCCATTGGTGTTTCCTTTGCGTAACTTTCTTGTTTCTCGCTAAGCATTTCTTTTTGCCTCTATGAAAGCTTTAATGCGTCATGAGCTTTACCTGGGCTGCTATCGTGGATAGGTGGCGCTCGCATGTGAGCTGTTTTAGCCGCTTCCGATTCGTCAGCGGATTTTCATATCGCTGTTTAACGTACACCTGCGTAAAGTGTATCTATAAACGACGACGAGCTGGTGTCGAGTGGAGCGTATAGCATTCGCCTGGATTTCGGGGACGGCTGTCTTCGCTTTTATAAAAGTTGCTGTTATGTACACGTCGCTTACAGTGATTGAGATGAACGTCGTCTTCTTGAGCGCGGGGGGCAATATATTGCGGTTAAGTCATTGGCAAAAGTGCACTTTTCAAGGTGCTTTCTGTAAGAAAAAAAAAAAAAACTTTCTATGCAGAAAAAAATGTATACATCAGGCCAGCTTTGAGTCGGGGTTACCGTTACGAGAAACGGGATCCTGTTTACTTTTTGTTAAAAATAACTAGGGGTTGGACTTTTTTTTTTTTGAAAATTCGGCGGAGGTTTTTTCTTCAGGAGCTACTTTCGTTTTTTTTTTTTTGCGGCGAATATTATTTTCGATTAATGAAATACTGACCTTTTTTCGTTGACTTAACGTAGCAGTTCTGTGTGGTCAAAAAGCGATTTAAACTATATGTCGGTATTTTTTGTCATCCTGAACAATTTATTTATCAGTAAAAAGCGTGAAAATTGTACTACTTAGAGCTGCGCTTGTAGAGAAAAAAAATGCTAGCCTCATTAAAAGCGTAACTCAAGTTAAGTGAGATAGATGGCAGACAATAAAGGAAGGGAAAAATTACTTCTAACAACTAGGTCGTCAAGTTTTCGTTTGATTGTCGTGTTGAGTTGAGGGCGGGGCATCACGTGGTCTGCGTCTTGATGGCAACGATGGAACTGCCCCCGAATCATCGCGGTAGCCAGGACATACTTTTTTCATGACGGCGATTAGCTGTTTCGTGTCAGTGTCCTTCTATGCATCTGATTAACCTAATTAACCTGCTAACTGATCTAAGCAGGTGATGATACTGAAGAAACAGTGCTTAGAAGACTGCGGGGAGATGATGCTTCCCGGTCTGCATAGGTGCGTGTAAACTAGGGGATGAATAGCTCAAAGCGCACAACTGCGCTGCTTATCCTGCAATACCATCGTCGCACCATGTCCCTGGCTTCCTTGCTGAGTTGATTTAGTTAGTGAGTGTAACTCGCATTCAGCAGCCAGCCAGCTAGCTATGCCTTGCAAGCCACGATTGCTGACCTGTTTCGGTTAAACCTAGTTTCGAAAAGTTCATGAATTGGGCGTACGGTTACGGTTTTGTTTTTCGGTTTAAACCGAAAAGTCCAGCCCCTGAGTATAGCCCAGGGAGTGGGGGTTAAAGACTGGTAATTTTGACACTCGTTCGCAGCTGACGAGCATCGTTTTCGGGGTCAACGTCCAGCGCGTTTGTTTCGCCCGCCCGTTTGCTTCGAAGCGGTTTTTTTTTCCTTTTATTTAACCCTTTCGACCCTCTAAAACTGTCAGCATGAAAAAGAAAGAGAGAGAGAGAGAGACAGGGGTAGCAAACATGAGCGTATTCCTTTCGTTATTTGTTTTTCCTCGACGTGGAATCGTGATTGCTTTTCGCGTCCACGGGCCGTCTATCATAGGCTTCGGTCGGGCTGATACGCCTTTTATCCTCGCAAATCCTGGCAGCGGTACAATAATAAGGAACAGGGAATGAAGAACCAGACGGGGGGGGGGACATACTTGGCTTGAATGAGACCTTCTTTGGATGGCCGCTCACGCATTCATGGCCGCATTCGCTCTTAGAGGCAAGCGATCCAGACGAAAGGCTAATCGCGATTTGGTTTATGCGCCTGTAATTGGACCCCCACCCCCTGCTGCCTCCTCCGACGCGGCTGAAAGGAAGAGGAAAAGGAGGAAGGGTACGGAAAAGAAAGAAATGTGGCGACGGACCGTTTCGGTGCCGTACGCCGCTCAGTTGAGACGGGACACGGGAATAGAAGATGAGAAAGAAAACAAAAAAAAAGGCTACTGCTCACGATGTTCACCGGTGAGACGAAAAATTAAAAAAAAAAGAGAAAGAAGTGGGAAAGCCCGGCGTGTGAGTGGGTCGAAAGGGCCCCACCGCTTCCTTCCCCGGTGCGCCGCCGAAAAAGTGAAGCGTGTCTTTGGAGGTCCCTGTACAAACACTCACGCTGCACGCGCACGGGGCCGTGAAAAAACGCGTTCGCCGTCAGGCAAGAGGTGATTCTTTCTCGTGGGCAGCGAGCCCCCGCTGCGAAGTTCGAACTTCGCTCTGAGTGAGCCGCGGCGCGGGGTTAAAAAGGAAAGCGGCGTGTTTGTTGAGAACTCGCCGGGAGTCTATTTTTTTTTTGTTTCTTTCGGTCGGCGTGTAAAAAGGGACGCGAGAATTGGGGCTCGTAAGAAGCGGTGGGTAGCTATGCGAGGCAATGATGATGGCCCCCTGCACTTTGACACCTTGACCTGATGACACTGGTCCAGCGACTAATGGCCACCGTCTTTCGCACTGAGCTTATCTGTTTTCTTTAATCAAATGAATTCGTTCCATCTCTCCAGTCTGTTTAATGTGCGCTTGCTCAAGAAGGAAGGGCTTCGAATGCTTTTTTTTTTCGTTCTGCCTACCTCTGCGTTCCCGCCCCGGCGACTCGGCATATTCAGCAGCGGGCGAGAGGTCGCGGGTTCGGCACCCTGTCACCCTGGCGCGCCCCATTTTGATAGTCGTGATCGACAGCCAAGAAAGGAAAGAGGAAACCAGACATTTCGCCGTCTTCCTGGTTGAGGAAGGGGAAAGCGATAGCAACATCAAGGCCCCCCTCCTCCCACGAGCGCGGGTACTCCCACGGGTCTTGGACGGCAGGGTTTTGCGCCTACTACTACTACTACTACTACTACTACTACTACTACTACTACTACTACTACTACTACTACTGCTACCCCCCCCCCAAAACACACACACACACACACATACTCGCGCGCAAGTTCAAAAAGGCAGGCATTTCTCAGTGCGACCTTTACTGTCAGGTATTCTGTCAGGGTATATACGACCCTTGAAGAAAATTATATACATCGCTTTTTTATTTACCTCTTCTGGTTCACTCTGTTGTCTTCGTTATCCCCCGCCAGTTGTACTTGTCTTTGAGTACACTTGCGCTTCCTGCATCGACCTGACCCTTTCTCCTCGTTTGTTTTCAGGTCCGTACGTGCGCGCGGCACCCAAAGCGCCACCCCGGCTTGGCCAGGATTGGTCACTGATCTTCGGTCGGGGAGCGGTGAGTCCACGTTCATTTTCATGCTTTCTTCGGCAGCGGCGCCTCCTGGGAGTAGGACATGCGGACGGCGTGTTAAAAAGTGCATGACATGCGATTTCGACAAAAGGATGCGACCGCCGCCGCTGCACAGAACTGCGCGTCGTCAAACCGTTCTTTTGGGAAGAAACATCCTACAAAACTTTCCTATAGCTAGCCCAAACCCTGGAAATGTGGACGAGCGCTCCCAAGTTTGCACGGTTGCGCTGCACGCTCAGGATAATTCAAGAGGTAGTGTCCTACTCTTTGAATCTACAGTCGGATACAACTCAAGAACGCAGCGGCCTTTCCCCTTCAAGGGATATTCCCATCCAGCCAATGGCGTCGGTTGATTCTCATGACCCTGCTAGCATGACAAAGCAGGGAGTGGTAGATGAACAGGGATAATCCCTTCCCTGTATGGTCGGGATACACCCCTCTCTACATTGTGGCGCCACTTCCTACATTGTCACGCCAACAGGGTCATGGGAATAGGCCGACGCCATTGGCTTGAGAGGGGTCCCTTGACGGGGAAAGGCCGCTGCGTTCTTGAGTTGTATCCGACTGTAGGACATGGTGTCTTAGAAGAAGCAGCTACAAAAAGGAATTTAACGAAGAAGAAGACACATCTGCAGTGTGTGGTAAATGTGCAGAAACAAGTGAACATCTTCTGCTGCAATGTGGGGGTATCCAACCTAATGTCGATGCAGGCACAGTCACTCCACCTGAAGCTCTATAGGGTTTAGAAAAAGGAGTGCTCGTGTGAATGAATCTGCGGTGGAAGTTAGCAAAAAGGGATTGCAAGATAGGTGCCTCAAAAGCGTAGAGGTGACATATGGTTAGAAATGTAGGATTAAAAATCGTTTTGCAGCAAATGCCGAATTTATAGACAGATTTATAACTAAATTAAAGAGTTATAAAGAAAAAAAAGCTTTCGCTTTAATTTGGACATAGTCAGCGATTAACGTTACCCTTATGTGTGTCAGTTGTGTGTGCGTGAATAAAACTTCAGTTTGAGCGCTTTACGGCGGGAAGTCTTCACAGAGGAGACATTTCTCGGGAATGGATGCGAAGACCGCGTCAGAATTAGAAAATTGGTTTTGGGGGAAAGGAAATGGCGCAGTATCTGTGCCGTGTATCATTGGACACCTGAACCGCGCCATAAGGGAAGGAATAAAGGAGGGACTGAAAGAAGAAAGGAATAGGTGCCGTAGTGGAGGGCTCCGGAATAATTTCGACCCCCTGGGATCTTTAACGCGCACTGACATCGCTCAGCACACGGGCGCCTTTTTTGCGTTACGCCTCCATAAAAACGCAGCCGCCGCGGTCGGGTTCGAACCCGGGTACTCCGGATCAGTAGCCGAGCGCGCTAACCATCGAGCCACCGCGGCGGGTCCGCGTCACGCACAGAACCGAATTTGTGTACTTCCAAATAATGTTTTGTGTTGTAACTGTGCTTTAAAATTTTATATGCGAAAATAATTCAGGACTTAACTGCGACCATCTCGATATGTAACCGATTTGAGACAGAGAACGATTTCATTATCAGTATAACTTTTGTGCTTTCTTCAACTTCCAAATCCGGTGTTGTTCCTAGCAATCACTATTAACGAACGCCTGATGTAGACGACTGGATATTTAGGCCCCACGTCACCGCGATCTTGCTGGACTTCCTTCGGGAATCCGGTGGGTATCTACGTAGATAGCCGCCGCGGTGGCTCAGTGGTACGGCGCTCGGCTGCTGGCCCGAAAGACGTGGGTTCGATCCTGACCCGCGGCGGTCCATTTCGATGGAGGCGAAATTCCAGAGTCCCGGGTACTGTGGGATGTCAGTGCACGGTGAAGAACCCCAGGTGATCGAAATTTCCAGTGCCCTTCGGCGTCCCCTCATAGCCTGAGTCGTATTGGGACGTTAAAACCCCCATAAACCATAAACCTATATATGTAAGCAGTCATTTGTGCCGTAAGACACGCTGTCGCAGTAAAAAAATAAATAAACAAAAGTCGTATACTATCTTACTAGCTGGCTACCTACCTCACCGCTATCCATATTTTTTGTTCTTTGCTTTCGTTTTATTTTATGATTACAAGCTCTCAGCCACATAAGGCCTGGAACGCGGGCTCCTTAATTCTGTCATTCTTCCTTCGTCTTTTCCCCACTTTTTTCTCGCTCTCTCTCTTTCTCTTAACAGTGTGTGCAAAGCGGAAGGGCTTGCATAATTCATGTGCCATTCGATCGAAGGCAGGAAAGCTGGCGCGTGTGCAAATTGACGCGCCTAAGCGGTGAAGCATTGTTTCCTGTTGTCATGGCGAAGAACCGGCTGCACGATAGGCACAAAAACTGCGCCCTTTACTGTGATTTACCGTTACCATCTCATGGCTCGGACGAGGCTGAGCCGATGCTTTCTACCGCGTAGTCGCAGTGGGCAGTATGTAATGGTTATATACCCGAGACTCGTTTTAGAACTGGAGCTAAGTGTTTTACATCGGTGTCACTTCTTGGCGGGTATAGCGAAAACTGGGGAAAGTAGTTGGCGTTCCGCCGTTTGCTCAAAACTCGAATATACGTTCAATCAATCAATCAATCAATCAATCAATCAATCAATCAATCAATCAATCAATCAATCAATCAATCAATCAATCAATCAATCAATCAGGTTTTATTTCACATGATGAGGGACACCCCCGCCATATACGGCTGGCAGTCTGTACATATATACCACGGCCCCGGTTATCTTGCTAATGACTCGTACTAGAGCAAATAACTCAAGCGTTGGGCTCACTAATTTGGGGTCCGCTGGCTCCTGTATCCCAGAGCAGAGATTACGTCTCACCCCGTCGAGAGCAGTTAGGAGCCGGCAACCTTGCTTTGCTTGAGAATCTTTCGCTCAACCTGCTGGAAAGTCGGTGAAAATGCTAACGTCGAATACTGTTCTTGTCGCGCTTCACGATGAAATTAGGGAAAGTATTTTCTGAATACCAGTTATCTAGTGTGCGTTTATGATTTTTTTTCTTTCTGAATAGGTGTATATCTAAAAATATCCAACATTCCTAAAATGAATATTGGAAAGCTGTAAGGTGCTGTTATGTAGATATTGAAGGTATAATAGTCTATTCTTCAGATGTTTAGCAAAACCTTTCTTTTCCATAGCTGTTTCCAATCGCTTGCATCGAGCAGTTAAGAAAGGCTGCAATAGAAAACCAATGGGGAACGCTTTTGACGATAGCAAAACGCTAATAGGGGAAAAACAATGCAAGCCTACAGACGGCAGATCTGCGTATATATTGATTGCTGTAGTGAAATTTCTTCAGCATAAAAAAAAATGGTTCATAGACGTCTCCCCGTTCAGAAATGCTATGTCATGGAATTGCCAGGCACGAGTCGTCCAAGCAAGTCTGTCGAATCTGACCTCTGCCAAAATCTCGGTTTCGGTACCATTAAATGTTGCGCTCCGCACCTGCCGATGTGGTCTTTAATACTACTGTCTCTGACGACTTTGATATTACAAGATAAGGCAGAAATAATAATCCACATTAACTGGACACACGAAAGTCGCCTGTCGCTCATATCCGCCCCATCTGTCGGCCGACAAGGTTACGAGGTTATCGGCAACTCGTATCGTCCTCGTGCGTATAAAAAACTATATGCGCCGCCGACCCTCGTAATAAATTGAACGCTTCGTGGGAAGAGCCTGTTGGGAAGTAAAAAAATAAAAATAAAAATAAAAAGAAAAGTAGAAGGGGTGCTACGGCGAATACTTCTTTTTCTCGATCAACGGAAACACAGAGAGAGAGAGAGAGAGAGAGCCGCGTTTGTGTATATATAGTAGTACGGAGCGATGCCCCTTCCTCCAAGCCGCCCTCATCCCTAAAAAAACATTTTTCGCCGTTTATCGGCTCTAAATTGCTGGAAGTCGGCCGTTTCCTGCGTCGATTCCGGCGCTAAATCCGGTAAAGGGCGGCTGTGATTGATAAGCTTTTATAATAACCCTCTCCCCCGCACCGCTTCTCTCCCCTTCTTTCCCTTTTTAGACACGGCGTTAGGCTAAAGATCCCTTTTGTTTATGTGCTTATTGTTGTCGTTTCCTCTTTTAAACCCGTCGTTGTTGTTGCCTTCTTGTCTCCATTCTCTCTCTCTCACCGCTTAATCTTTGTTACGCCACGCGTTCGGTTCGGCTTGGCTTGGCTGCCTTTTGTTTACGCGTCTCGAGCTCCGTGAACGGGGCCCCCTCTTAACGTCGGCCGGCTTTATTTACGGCCCCGGGTTAAGTCGTCCTTTCTAGCCCCAGCCGCGGCGCGCCGTCGATATACTCTTGAATGTTCTCTTTATTCTCTTGGACTCTGCGGGTTTTTTTTTTTTTTACTCCTTTTGTACTCCATCACCGGTGCCTGCGGTCTTTACGCGCCCGCGTTGTGCGTTTTTGCTGCTGCTTCCTGGCGCTCCGGCTCAATCGCTCACTTAACAGCAGGCCGGTTTGTGTTTTTTTTTTTTTTTTTGCGGCTGCGCCGTGGTTGTCAGCGCCGGTCTTAATGCGGCGACGACGGGAAGCTCTCTGTTATCGTTCGGACAGCTCGTATGTGTGTGCTGTGCGCTCTATGTAGGTCGTCGCCGTCGTCATAGTCAGATCTGTCGCGGCAGTGCTTTTTTATATATACATATCGACTGGCCGTGCAAGCTTCTGTAGCTTTCTTTCTTCATTTTTTTCTACGGCCAAGGTGTATCACTACTCGTATTTGGTGAGTGGTGACCCATGGGAAACTGTAAACATATATGTGTGTTTTGTTGTGTTGAGTTCAGGCTAGGATTGAGAGAGGCATCGCGTAGTGGGGAAGCGTTTGTGTTGGGCGACCTCACACAGAGCACGCCTCTTTATTGCGATGTTCGTCCTTGGTTAAAGGCGCGAAACACACACTCAGACACAAGGAAGGTAGTCGGGACTTGTGTCTGTGCGTGTTTCGCGCCTTTAACCAAGGGACGAACAGTTACCAACTAGACCCAACAAGACGCTCTTTTTTCTTGTGATGCGTTCTTGTTCTGTCAAGGTGTGTCGCAGAACTTGTGCCGTGGGCTCATGTAGCCCTGCCTTCGCTACCACTTCATTCGCCTTGCTATTTTGACCAGCAGTATAGTTTACCGACAGTTTGTTCAGTTAGGCTTGTTTTTATTTTATTTCCCTCACATCCGCGTCATCTGTCGGCTCTGGCCTTTCTTTATTTATTTTGTCGACCAATCCGAGTGTGTTAATCTGCTCTGACGCCTTTTACCTCCATCGTGCGGATCACTCTAAAGCGTTTCTTCTTCTCCGTTTAAAGTTCGTTGGCGTCTCCTTGTCGTCGCTGAGGGTGACTCCAGTCCTTCGCTGTTATAGTTAAGTTACCAGGAACGGCGCCAGATCATTCGTCTTGGGGTGGCGCGGAGGAGCAGATTGGGATCGCAAAAGGGTGGTGAAATGGGGAGGGAGGGGAGTGGGGAGTATGGTTGGGCGGGCATGATGCCTCTGTGGCGCTGCTCTTCATAAAAATAAACTAAATGAACAAACGCGGTAGTGGGAACCTAATGAAGGGTGTCCCATGAGGGCTGCGCTATCATGAAACATCCTCCTAAGCAGGGTCTGGGGTAACGGCCACCGCACTTGCACCCCCCCCCCCCCCCCCCCCCCTGGCGCCGTCCCTGTTACATGTGCAGAGCGCAGGCATTCAACATTGCGCCTTCATCGCGTTCCTTCCCTTATAAAAAGGGTCTATAGACAGTCTATTGACTTCTTATTGACTCTATTGCTTCCCTATAAATATTTCTCTGTCTAATCATGCTCTATAGACAAAAGTTCACTAAAAGTGTATGGCCATAAATTTATAGATCTTCTACAGACTTTCTATCGGATTTAGTATTGCCTATAGACTGTTCTCTAGGGTTTTTCTATAGAGAGTCTATAGACATTATGTACACAAGTGTATGGACAGTCTGTAGACTGTGTAAAGAATTTTTCAGGGTTGGCTGATGATGCTTACGAGCCGATTTGATTTTTCGATGCGCTGTATACACGCCTCAAGCTCATTGCATCTACCGTTATTCCCTTTTCACTTGGTAAGCCCGCAGTAGCTCTCGTTGGATGTTTCCTAACGGTTGTAGTCACAGTGGACAGCTCGGCTCCTCGTTTGTCTTTGTGGGGAGGTCGAACGCCCCGATTGGGGAAAGAGCCTCGTCGACTCCGGTCCTGGCTTGGCTTATACTTCCGACGTCTTCGGGGAGGGAGCTTCCCTGAAAGCCGTATCCCGCCGCCGTTCTTCACGGGAAGTGTTACACTAGGCCAGGCCAATTTGCGCAGAGTGATGGCGCGAGGGCGGGAAAACTGTTAACCGCGGTTGCCCCCCCCCCCCCCCCCCCTTCTTGCCCCCCATGTTCTTTCTAGTCTTCGTGCCTTTGTTTCTGGCGTCACACAGGGCCTAGCTGGGAAAAAAAGGGAAAGAAAAGGACGCGAGGGAGGAGGATCCCGACGCGGCAAGGGAGACGCGGTCCCCATGGTTGACGGCGACGGCCTACTGGGTCGCGTCCTCCCGCCAAAAGCGTGCAGCACTGCGGGGGCCGGAGAGCCGCCGGCTTCAACCAATCATGAGTCAAATCGAACGCTGAACCCTTGTTTCGTGATTGGCCGCGTCGCGGCTGTACCGTGACTTTTCCACACGGGATTGGCCTGAGGGCTCGAGAACCGTCCTATAGTCGGTCACGAACTGTTCCTGCACGCTGAGAACAGCCGCACTTAATTCGGCCGCTGCACCGTATGGTAGCAAGAGCACAGGGGCGGATAGGAAGCCACTGCTGGCCGACGGCGCCGTTCGTCGCACACGCAATTCGTGCGCGTGTACGTGGGTCTTGTTGTGCACGTGTGTCTGTGTATGTGTGTGTGAGGAGAGGGGGGGGGGGGGAGGCCGCCGTGGCTCGGCGACCTCATCAATCAGTCTGCTAACCGAAAAGGCCCGATAGATTGGACGAGCCATCGATTTCGGCGCCGTCGGTATAGGCGCGTACGACAGGGCCACTCACTTTGGGGTTGGATGCCGGGGTAGAGTGGGGAAGGGAGGTATCCCAGCTTGGCGCGCATCTGCTGTAACCGTATACACACGCACACACACGTGCCCGATTGGGGATGAAAGGGTGGAGGGAGTGGGAGGTTAGGTCAGCTATTCCCTTTGCCACGACCCCCGTCCTCGCCCTTACCATCCGTCCCTTTTCTTCCCTCTGATATATGTACTGCTGCTGCTGGGCTGATCGCTTCGTTTCCCTTACTTCGGGATGGTACACCCCTCCCGCCGCATCGTGCACCCTCTCAATCACCGCTTCCAGGGGTATATACACTGCGGCCGATCGATGGCTTCGGACCGCCCGCTACTGCCGAGTGCGGGAAAGTGGTTTGGCACTGTGCATGCTACGCGGCGCCGTAGCAAGCGGTCTAAGTGAATCGTGTGGCGACAGCTCGGCCGGTGTGTTAGCCAGCTACGGAGAGCTTCGCGTTGAAGCTAAGACCGTCTCCGATGAGATTTTTTTTTCCACTGTTCCATCCTTTCATATGTGATTATAGCTCGTTGGGCAGGAACGTGGAGGCTGACTCAAAGGGTTCAGCTTAAGTTAAGGACGACGTAGCAAGAGAAAAATGATAGGTTAACGTTAGGAGACCGGAAACGGCAGAGTGGGTGAGGCAACAAACGCGGGTTTAATGACATCCTAGTCGAAATCAAGAGAAAGAAATGGCTCAGTGGGCAGGGCATGCAATGCGAAGGCAAGATAACCCGCTGGTCCTTAAGGGTAAGGGAGTGGATTCCAAGAGAAGGCAAGCGCAGCAGGGGGCGACAGAAGGTTAGGTGGGCGTATGAGATTGGGAAGTTGCGGGGATACCGTGGTCGCAGCTGGCAAAAGGACAGGATTAATTGGAGAGACATGGGAGAGACCTTTCTCGTGGCAGTGGGTGTAGTCAGGCCGATGACGATGATCGGGCGGATTGCAGCAGGGTTTTCGTCGAAAAGCTATAGAAGCGGGCACAAAACACGTGCGGGGTATTCGAATCCATATAAAATTTGAATGACTAAACTTGCATATTTTTTCTAAACTGGCCTTCAGTTTGTAATACATGGTTCGAGAAGCATCGTGTTACAGGAATAAAATTGGGATGCGAATAGACCGTACATTCATTCCCTCGAAGACGCTGTCCATCGATTCTCTGTCCACGACAGCCTAGCCAAAACAGGATACCGTAGCGACAATAGACGGATTTGGTGATTCTCCGACGGGCTTAATTAACAGTTACATGCAGTGATTGCCGGCGGCAGCCGTGTTGATTGTTTTGTGGAGCTTACTGTCCTCGAATTGGTCGAAAATTTAGCGTGCAACGGAAACGCTAAAAATTGAGCTCGCCCAAGGTGGATACGTCGAGTGCGGCATGTAGCCGTGATTGGAACGAAAACATTCCCTCAGAACACACTGAATAGCTAATAGAGACCTTTAGGATAGGGCGAGTACCCTATCAGTTAGGGGCATAGGAGAATTGTGGAAGGTCAGTGCACAGACGCAGGACAATAACGACCTCCCTCCGGTTATTGTCCTGCGCCCTGCGCACTGTCCCCCCCCCCCCCCCCCCCCCCCCCGCTATTCCCTATAACCGATAGCGTCACTCTATCCTAAAAGGTCCCCAATGAATGAGCGTGTGTGGTATAGTGCGACTGCAAATTTCCTTCCTTATCTTGTTCGTTAGTGCAGGAATAACGGCAAAAGTGCATTCAGAGGACAGCCTGATGATGATTGTGGATTTTTATGGCGCACGCCCATCTATGTCCAAAGGGCTCCATGGCGCAGGGCATTTTCGGTTACTGAAGGTGGGGTCAAAGACCCACTTTTCAAGCATTTCACCCCTAATAAGCCGAGCACCAAGCCAATAAGAGAAAGCTTGTACCCTTTGTATCACCCGGCAGCACTGGGGATCGAACCCCGCACCACCCGCATGCGAGGCGGATGCTCAACAACTAGAGCACCGCTGCGGTGTCAGAGGACACCCGTCGTGGGTGCAGAGAAGAAGCCCTCTACAGATATGTTAAGGTTCAAAACTGATAGAACTCCAGGCATGTCCTCTACGTTCGCAAGTGCACATAAGAATAAAGTTCGAGATTAAGCTTTCCCTCGCATACACTTCACTCCATCTCATGAAACTCGCAGGTCGAAGGTGCTGCGCCCAGCCTGTGTAGCCGACGGATTATAATGCATTACGCAGTCTTTGGACCTCCTTAAGGGGTATATGGTGGCATTGTACAACCATTCCCAGGTATATGCGGTCGTGCTCTTTTTTTTTCCGTAGGAAATGGAAGTAAAGGCCTATAGAAGCCGCCAAATCCCGAGTCTGGCCAGAGTTGGCACTCAAAAGTCAGCTCGGAGTCGCATCTAAGTCCCTTTGAAGGATTTCCTCAGTGGACAAAAAACAAAGCAAAAGAACGCAAACCCCGATCGAGAAAGCGTGTCGGAAGAGTTTGGGGACTGGGCACTCGGACATTCTTTCCGCTCTTTTGAAACCGCGATCCCTTTCTGAGATCTCTCCCTGGGAGGTAAATGACGGAAAAGAAGAGGGGAAAAGGGGGAGAACCGTGGAGAGATGGATGTCAGGTTATATATACCTATATATACGTGCGGGGAACAGAGGGCGGTCGGGGTTCTTGAGGTAGTATATATATATATCGCAATCGGGCTGCCTTATTCTTCTTCTATACGAAATCCGCCTCGATGAGCATAAATC